>NW_023396857.1:201426-501426 GCF_011125445.2 Fundulus heteroclitus | reverse complement strand
ATCTAAATTCTGACAAGACAGAAGTTGTAATCTTTGGGCCAGAGTCTTCAAAAAATAAACTTCTTAACCAATCACTTAATCTGGGTGGCATTAACCTGGCCTCTGGTAATAAAGTAAAAAATCTTGGTGTTATTTTTGACCAAGACATGTCATTTAAATCCCATATTAAACAGGTTTCCAGAGTTTCCTTTTTTCACCTCCGGAATATCGTCAAAATTAGAAACATTCTGTCCAGGAGTGATGCTGAAAAACTAGTCCATGCATTTGTTACTTCAAGGCTGGACTATTGTAATTCTTTACTATCAGGAAGTCCACAAAATGCAGTTCAAAGCCTTCAGCTGATTCAAAATGCTGCGGCAAGAGTTCTGATGAAAATCAACAAGAGGGATCATATTTCTCCTGTTTTAGCTTCCCTTCATTGGCTTCCTGTTAAATCAAGAATAGAATTTAAAATTCTTCTTCTAACGTATAAATCCCTTAATAATCAAACTCCATCATATATCAGAGCTCTGATTACCCCGTATGTTCCTAACAGAGCACTTCCCTCTCAGACTGCAGGTCTGCTGGTGGTTCCTAGAGTCTCTAAAAGTAGAATGGGAGGCAGATCCTTTAGCCATCAGGCTCCTCTCCTGTGGAACCAACTCCCAGTTTTGGTCCGTGAGGCAGACACCCCGTCTACTTTTAAGACTAGGCTTAAAACTTTTCTTTTTGACAAAAATTATAACTAGTGGCTCATGTTACTCTCAGCTACCTTTATAGTTTTACTGCTATAGGCTTAGGCTACTGGAGTATATCAGGATCTAATTTTCTCACTCTATTGAGTTCTACTGTTCTTCAATTATGCATTATGTGTTGTCATTTCTGCTTTAACTTTTTGCTCTCTCTCTTTTATCTTCATAGTAGGTACACCTGGTCTGGCGTTCTGTTAACTGTGACATCATCCAGAGAAGACGGCTCACCCGCTACTACCATCTAATGTAGAACAGATTACTAGATCAATGTGTGCTTCTGTGCTTTTTTGTCTCTCTTGTTGTGTCTCTGTTCTGTCTTCTGTAACCCCAGTCGGTCGAGGCAGATGACCGTTCATACTGAGCCCGGTTCTGCCGGAGGTTTTTCCTTCCCGCTAATGGGTGGTTTTCCTCTCCACTGTCGCTTCATGCTTGCTCAGTATGAGGGATTGCAGCAAAGCCATGTACAATGCAGACGACTCTCCCTGTGGCTCTACGGTTCCCCAGGAGTGAATGCTGCTTGGAGAGACTTTGATGCAATCAACTGGTTTCCTTATATAGGACATTTTTGACCAATCTGTATAATCTGACCCAATCTGTATAATATGATTGAACTTGATTTTGTAAAGTGCCTTGAGATGACATGTTACATGATTTGGCGCTATATAAATAAAATTGAATTGAATTGAACTACTGACAGTTAAACACGGTGGGAGTGTGATGGTCTGCGACTGCCTTGATGCTTCAGTACCTGGAGGACTTGTTAGATGGATCCAGGAGAGAATATCCTCTGCTCATCTGCTAACGGCATGAAGCACACTTGTCTTATGCAGCAGGATAATTATCTGAAGGACACCAGCAAATTACAGCTCTGAATTATTAAGGTTTTGGAGTGTCCTAGTCAAAGTCTGGACTTAATATCTGACTGATATGCTGTGGCTGAACCTGAAACATGCAGCTCAAGCTGGTAAACTCTCCAAAATGGCTTAATTAAAGCAATTTTGCAAAGAAGAGTGGATCAAACCTCGTCCTCCATGATGTAAGACTCCCTGTGAGGGTTCAAAAACACCATTATTGGCTTCTATTACTTAATAAATGAAACCATTTGAAAAGGGCTCTATGTAGGTACTGAGCTCATCTTTTTCTGATATGAAAAATTGTTTGAAAATCAGAAATATTCAAGTTGGACAAAAAGAAAGATGGAATGTGTAAAAAAATTAATAAAAAAAAACACAGGATTATATTAACACTTAGGTCACTATTACTGATCATGTTGCTAATTTTTATGTGATTTTCCTAGAGCTTTCAGGATCAGAAGGCTAACAAAAACAAATTAAAATTCCCAAATCATAGTAAGGGGTGTTAAAAGCTCCACCGTTTCTCCTTAACTCTGATAAATCATGTTAGAACGTCCTTTTTAGAGATGTGCCATTGTTCTGATGAAAATCAACCAGAAGGATCATATTTCTCCAATTTTAGCTTCCCTTCATTGGCTTCCTGTTAAATCAAGAATAGAATTTAAAATGCTTCTTCTAACGTATAAAGCCCTTAATAATCAAGCTCCATCATATATCAGAGCTCTGATTACCCCGTATGTTCCTAACAGAGCACTTCGCTCTCAGACTGCAGGTCTGCTGGTGGTTCCTAGAGTCTCTAAAAGTAGAATGGGAGGCAGATCCTTTAGCTATCAGGCTCCTCTCCTGTGGAACCAACTCCCAGTTTTGGTCCGTGAGGCAGACACCCCGTCTACTTTTAAGTTTGGGCCTAAAACTTTCCTTTTTGACAAAGCTTATAGTTAGAGTGGTTTAGGTTAATCTGAGCTATCTCTGTTGTTATGCTGCTATTCACAACTTTTAACTTTTTGTTCTCTCTCTTTTTTCTACACCTGGTTTGGCGTTCTGTTAGCTGTGACATCATTCAGGGGAGATCATCCGCTATTACCATGTCATACCAATCGTATTTATTAAGCACTTTAAACACCAACAGGACCAAAGTCCTTTCTTTTGTTATATGGTAATATAAGGAGTATGTAAAATAAGATAACATGAGATAATCCTCTATTTATCCCACAATGGGAAAATTTGTAGAATTAAAGCAACAGGCAAATGCACACAAAACAAATAAAATGACATGAGGATTGAAAGATGTAATATCATAAGAGGTGAATTGAAAAAAAAAAACCCCACTCTGAACAGAATAATTTAACTCCGAGCAATATTTACAAAGCCATACAAATATGAAATATGATCGCTTTCCCAGAATGCACCGCGGCGTAACTTTTTAAGATTTTTTTTTTAGGCTTTTTTTTTTACATATTAAAAATATTGTTTTAAAAATGTTTTCAATAAAATATGGTGTTGTGTATAAATAGATTTGTATGTTAAAGTTAAAGAACTTAAATTATAATTTATTTAACACAAAATATTACCTCTCACATTAAACTATAAATACATTATTCATACAATTATTTCATTTTATGATCAATATAAGTAATAACTTATTATCATCTAGACTACTAATGACAGGAGGTGGAATCCAGACGAGCTGTGCGTGTGGTGACGTCACGAGTCACGTTGTGCGCGCTCCCGTTTTCCTATAGTCCGTATGGAGTTGACGAAAATTAATTACGAAAACACCAACATCGAACATTATGTATAATATTTTATTTGCTACCGACTGATTACAGAATAACCTAATACATATATTTGAATATAAGATATTCAAAAATCATTTTCTTTAACAGTAAATCAGGGGAGAGCGCGAACGCAGTCCCCCACTACCAGAAATTATGCAGTCGAGATTCCCACATTTGGGGAATTCGCATAGGTCAGCACAGCCCAGAGTGCAATGGCTGAGCCTCACCATGGGTGAACCACCTTCTTGATCATGGTATCTCCCCTGCCAGGTAAGTATGAGTTGTTCACCTCACGCTCTGCCATGTCTTTCACACACACACCTTCATGGGTCATGGTGCCGTCACTCTGTCAGCTGACATAACCACAGCCTGGAAGCTGCTATTCTACATCTATTAAACCATCTCTGACTATCTGTGCGCTACTTTGTAGCACACAATTTAATCTAATTTAATCACTTAGGATAGATCTAACGTTTTATAAACGTTGTCTGGTTACCCACAATTCAATGCTGCATAACCAAAGCTACAGCTGTTAGCCTTCTAAACACGTTTCTTCTATTTTTAACCGCCAACAAAAACAGCAAGAACTCAACATAAAGTTAATATGCAGAACATTAATCAATTTCTTATTCACAAGTATTTTTAAACACATCAGATAGAACTGTTACATCTCCCAGGTAGATGTTTGTGTTTGTGCTAATTCTTTGTCCTGTGCTAGGCTCCACCTTCTCCAGGATGTGGGTGTGGTTTCCAGAGTCCAGTGCAATCAGCAATCACCTGTGTCCTATTTAAAGGCTGTGATCCTGCACCTCAGTGCCTCTTGGCCACTTGCCTGCCGTACCACCTCTTGCAGATGCTTGCCAGTGCAAAGGCCTGCCTTTGTCATGTTTTTTAATGTACACTTGGTCAGACTGGGTTGGTAGGGGAGAGCTGCCTTTTGGTTTAACCCCAGTTTTCTCTTGTTTAAGTGATTGTTAGGTTTAGGTTAGTTTGTAGGTTTGTACTATTTTACTTTCATTGTTGTTAGGTAAGTTCTTTTTATTTTCTGATTAGGGTTGTTTTGTTTGTTATGTTGGCCTGGGCTCTCTCTGAAGTTTTAACCGTCTGAATTGTAAATAATGTAAAATTAGAAGTAAATAAATGTTTAAAAGATAACTTTGCCTCCTCAGTCCACTTCCTCATTTTATGTCTGTCCCATATAACCCCTAGACTAAGCCAAGGGACGTAACATAAAGTGGGGGCTCGTCCGGGAGTTATTAATCCTGTCTGTATATTTTGAAGTGGATTGTTGGAGTTCTTAGGTGTATGTGGCAAAGAGTGTTGGTATGGCAACTCGTATTTTCAATTTGCGTGCTTTTGTAGATAATCCTTCTTGGGAGGAGTTGGAAAGGTGCAGAAAACAAGACCTATTTTCTATAGCAGCTCATTTTGAGATGAATGTAACTAAACAAATGGTTAAAAAAGAGCTGAAATTTGTTGTTTCAAACAAGCTTGTGGAAGAAGGATTGCTTCCTGTTTCTGAGACACCTTTTTTGGAAGTTCCTCTTGATAGGTCTCCTAATGAGAGATTGATGCCTGCTGTGTCAGAGGAAGGAAAGAGGCCTGCTGGTGTGGAACAGCCAAAGGTTGGAAGCGTGAGTACTGATGCCTCACCTTCTGTTGCTGCCTCACCTTCTTCTCCATCAAAGCAAGAGGCATTAATTAAGGTACGTCTGGCAAGACTGCAATTAGAGGCTCAGGATAAACTCCAAGCTCGTCAGGCAGAGTTTGAACTTCGTAAGTTGGAGTTGCAAGCAGAGACCGAACGAGTTTTGAAGCTGAAAAAGCTGGAGTTGGAGCTTCAGATTGAAAGGGAAGTAAGATTGCGCCAGTTGGAATTACAGGCTCAATCTTCCATAGGTTCCACACACCCTCAAACCAGTACTTCTCAATCCAGCTCTGTAAATTCATCGGCTGCTGAGGAAATAACTTGTTCTTCTGTACCCCCAGGTTCTTTCGATGTGAGCAAAAACATTGTGTTAGTACCTCCATTTCGTGAATCAGAAGTTGATACATATTTCAATGTTTTTGAACGTGTCGCTGCTTCATTAAATTGGCCGAGAGAGGTTTGGCCTCTGCTTCTGCAGTGTAAATTGGTTGGCAAAGCACAAGAAGTTTGTTCTGCTTTGTCTCTGGAAGAAAGTTTAAAATATGATGTAGTGAAGTCTGCTATCCTTGCTGCTTATGAACTTGTTCCAGAAGCGTACAGACAACGTTTTCGTAATCATAAAAGGACAGCAAATCAGACTTTTGTTGAGTTTGCTCGCGAAAAAGCAACGCTTTTTGACAAATGGCTTTCGGCAAGTAAAGTTCTTGAATACAGTTCTTTACGTGAATTAATGTTGCTGGAAGAATTTAAAAATGGTCTTCAAGAGCGCATTGTTGTGTATCTAAATGAACAGAAGGTTTCAACTTTAAAGGAAGCAGCTGTGGTTGCAGATGAATTTGTGTTGACCCATAAAACTGTTTTTGTGCCGAAACGTGAAGTTCCCACCAGAGAATCTTTCCCAAGAAAAGATCCTCCAAGCCCACGAAAAACTTCAGTTTCAAGGACTGAAAGGGAATGCTTCTATTGCCACAAACTTGGTCATGTTGTTGTGGAGTGTCCCTCTTTAAAACGTAAGAATCAGTCAGCTGCAGTGAAACCATCAAAAGGGGTAGGTTTGATTAAAACCATTGATGCCAAGAAAGGGAATGCTGTTGAGGAGCTTGATCCTTGCTTCACACCATTCATTCTGGACGGTGTTGTATCCTTGACTGGAAAGGTGGAAGATGAAAAGCCCATTAAAATGCTAAGAGATACAGGAGGGTCAAGATCTGTGATCTTAGCTGATGTGTTGCCAGTGGGTGACCATTCCTCATGTAATGGGAATATTTTGATGCAAGGAGTTGAAATGGGTTATGTTGTAGCTCCGTTGCATTTTGTGCACATTAAGTCAAAGTTGGTTAGTGGTGTTTTCCCGGTGGCAGTTCGCCCTTCACTTCCAATTAAAGGAGTTCAGTTTATTATGGGAAATGACATGGCTGGTGGAAAAGTGCACCCTGTTTTGGAAGTAATTGAAAGTCCAAAGTCTAACAGTAAGAATGATGACCTGGCGACGTGTTTGCCATCTGTGTTTCCTGCCTGTGTTCTCACAAGGGCTCAAAAACGAAGTGGAGCTGCCGAGACTGATCTGGAGGATTCTCTGTTGGCTCAGGCTCTGGCTGAGGATGGTTTGCCAAACTCGATGGAACATCAAGAAGTCTCCAAAGATTCTTCTGAGAGCAAATTAAAGGACTTTTATTTTCCTCAGTGGAACTTGCCAGTCACACGTGAGAATCTCATTGCTGCTCAGAAATCAGATCCTTCTCTGAACAAATGTTTTGTTTTCTCTAAAACAGGAAATGAGAAGGTTTCCTATTTTCTTGAGGATGGTGTTCTAATGCGCAAGTGGATTGCACATCCAACAGTATCCTTGGAGCAAGGAACTTGTTCTGATAATGAGTGGAGCGCTACTTATCAGATTGTGGTGCCTGTTGGATATCGACATGAGGTATTGTCCCTTGCACATGAACATCCTTTGGCTGGTCATTTAGGAGTTACGAAAACCTACAACAAAATACTTACCCATTTCTTTTGGCCTGGGTTGAAGGCTGATGTAGTAGAGTTTTGTCGTACTTGTAAAATTTGTCAGGTTGCAGGGAAACCAAACCAGACTGTTCCAGTTGCCCCTCTTCATCCTATACCAATACTTGGTGAGCCTTTTGAGCATGTCATCGTGGACTGTGTTGGTCCATTGCCCAAGACAAAGAATGGTAACCAGTTTTTATTGACTATTATGTGTACTGCAACACGTTTCCCAGAAGCAATTCCTCTTAGAAGAATAACTACACCTCTGGTGATCAGAGCATTGACAAAGTTTTTCACTACGTTTGGTTTACCAAAAGTAGTTCAAACAGATCAAGGAACCAACTTTATGTCCAAACTTTTCAAGCAGGTCATGCAGACTCTTGGGATTAAACAGGTTGTTTCAAGTGCTTACCATCCGGAGTCACAAGGGGCATTAGAACGCTGGCACCAGACATTCAAGGCCATGTTGCAAAAATATTGCTTGGATACTGGAAAGGATTGGGATGAAGGAGTACCCCTGATGTTGTTTGCTATTCGGGAAGCTAAGCAAGAATCTCTTGGGTTCAGTCCAACTGAACTGGTGTTTGGTCATTCTGTAAGAGGACCTTTAAAGCTCCTTAAAGAACAGTTCAGGTCCACAGATAATCCAGTTCAACCTAATGTTCTGGATTATGTTTCACAGTTCCGAGAACGCCTCCATAAGGCCCGGTCGGCAGCAGCAGAGTCCCTCTCCTCTGCTCAGGAGAAGATGAAATGTTGGTATGATAAGAAAGCTGTCCCTCGATCTTTTAATCCAGGTGACGAGGTTTTGCTTCTTTTACCAACTTTCAGTTCGGCATTATCTGCCCGATTTTGTGGACCATATCTGGTGGACAAGAAAGTGAATGAGACTGACTATGTGGTTAAAACCCCAGACCGGAGACGAAAAACACGCTTGTGTCATGTAAACATGCTTAAAACCTTTCATCCTCGGTCCGGATCTCTTTGCAGCCCTGTAGAAGAGCCAGCTGAATCTTCAATGCAAAAGAAGCCGCCTCCAGAGGTTCTCCTGTGCTCTTCAGGACTGAAGGAGGGTGCAGATGAAGATGGGCTTAAGCTTTGTGATGTCAGCTACCAGAGTGCCAGAATGCTCAATTCTGAGGTACTGTCCAAGTTGTCTACATATCTCTCTCACTTGACATGTGAACAGAGATTGGACATTGAGAGGCTTATATACGCTCATCCAAAACTTTTTGGTGACATTCCGTCACGTACCACAGTGATAGAGCATGACATAAATGTTGAGGATGCTGTGCCAATTAAGCAACATGCTTATTGTGTGAATCTGACTAAAAGAGGACTGATGAAAAAGGAGGTGAACTATCTGCTAAAGTATGGTTTGGCCATACCAAGTTGCAGTCCATGGAGTTCTCCATGTTTGGTCATACCGAAGTCAGATGGCACGCCACGATTTTGTACAGACTTCCGTAAAGTTAATGCAGTTACAGTACCTGATTCCTTCCCACTGCCCCGTATTGAAGACTGTGTTGACAGTGTTGGATCGGCTGCATATGTGTCTAAGTTGGATCTTCTTAAAGGTTATTGGCAAGTACCTTTAACCAGCAAAGCCTCCGAAATCTCAGCTTTTGTTACACCCGACAACTTTTTACAATATACCGTGATGGCCTTTGGGATGAGAAATGCTCCTGCAACTTTTCAGAGATTGATGTCAACTGTGCTATCGGACGTGGAAAACTGTAAGGTTTATCTTGATGATGTGGTTGTCTTTTCTTCCACGTGGTCTGAGCATGTTGCCACTCTAGCCACTGTGTTTAAGCGTCTGGCTGATGCTTCCTTGACACTCAACTTGGCTAAATGTGAATTTGGCAAGGCTACCGTGATGTACCTTGGAAAAGAAGTTGGACAAGGCCAGGTTCGTCCCATCAGTGCAAAGGTAAATGCAATCCTTGCTTTTCCAGTGCCAGAAACGCGCCGAGAGCTACGCCGATTCTTGGGTATGGTTGGTTACTATCGGTGTTTTTGCAAGAACTTTTCTGAAGTGGTAGCACCACTGACCTCCTTGTGTAGTCCAAAGCTACCATTCCTTTGGAGTACTGAATGTCAACATGCTTTTGACTGTGCAAAAGCTCTCTTGTCAAATGCTCCTGTTCTTGCTGCTCCAGATTTTTCCAAGCCTTTCAAGCTTGAAGTGGATGCTAGTGAGATTGGAGCTGGAGCTGTTCTCCTTCAAGATGATGCCCAAGGAGTACCTCATCCTGTTTGTTTCTTCTGTAAGAAGTTCAACCCCCATCAAAGGCGCTACTCAACTATCGAGAAAGAAACTCTGGCAATGCTCCTGGCTCTTCAACACTTTGAAGTGTACGTGGGTTCCACTTCAAAACCGGTAGAGATTTTTACGGACCACAACCCACTTGTGTTTCTTTCACGTATGTATAACAGCAATCAACGACTCATGAGGTGGGCATTAATTTCACAAAGCTACAACATAGAAATCAAGCACAAGAAAGGATGTGACAACATCGTGGCAGACACTCTTTCCAGAGTGTGACTGTGTGCATGGTTTAACAAACAATTATGTTTGTTCTTATGGGTGGGGGTGTTACATCTCCCAGGTAGATGTTTGTGTTTGTGCTAATTCTTTGTCCTGTGCTAGGCTCCACCTTCTCCAGGATGTGGGTGTGGTTTCCAGAGTCCAGTGCAATCAGCAATCACCTGTGTCCTATTTAAAGGCTGTGATCCTGCACCTCAGTGCCTCTTGGCCACTTGCCTGCCGTACCACCTCTTGCAGATGCTTGCCAGTGCAAAGGCCTGCCTTTGTCATGTTTTTTAATGTACACTTGGTCAGACTGGGTTGGTAGGGGAGAGCTGCCTTTTGGTTTAACCCCAGTTTTCTCTTGTTTAAGTGATTGTTAGGTTTAGGTTAGTTTGTAGGTTTGTACTATTTTACTTTCATTGTTGTTAGGTAAGTTCTTTTTATTTTCTGATTAGGGTTGTTTTGTTTGTTATGTTGGCCTGGGCTCTCTCTGAAGTTTTAACCGTCTGAATTGTAAATAATGTAAAATTAGAAGTAAATAAATGTTTAAAAGATAACTTTGCCTCCTCAGTCCACTTCCTCATTTTATGTCTGTCCCATATAACCCCTAGACTAAGCCAAGGGACGTAACAGAACAGAAACGTTAATATGCTGGTTTTTCTGTTAGCACAACCGCTTCCTGTTGCTTAGTTCAGAGAAACAGGTCTGGTGCTGCCACCTAGTGGTGTGGCTGTGAAATAGCATTTATCTGAGAGGAAGACACTATGTGGCAAATTAAAGGAAGAAAATCCAGCTTCAGCCTGCTTAAACCCAGATTCTGCAGAAGCAGCCAGAACATGGACCGCGGAACGCATTTCAAATTGGTCGGGCCCATCAGTCCGGCGCGCATGCGCGAAAAACCCAGATGAAAGTGAACTACCCATTTATTTAACTTTTTTTTTTCTGACGTTCCAGCACACACGCCCCGTATTTATTTCCACTTACAATCATTATATTACAGCTAACACAATATTTACAGAATAAAAATACTTTAAAAAGAAAAGTCAAACTCACCCCTGCTCTAAATATTCCCGAAAAAGTGTCTCCGTCTGTAATTATGCTGGATGAAGTCCTATCCTCAAAGCATCCACTATGGTCAAAAGATCCCTGTGTGTTGGCGCACATCAAGCTATTTAGTCTTTTCTGGGTCATTGTTGATCTCAGATAGGTCTTGATACGACGGAGTATCTTGCAGTCACTTGCAGTGGACACAGCCTTAAAGCTAACTAAGCAAACGAAGTAGCGGTCATTTTGTTTACATCACATGACACAATCAGCCAATAGGGTAGTTCACGCGTGACGTCAGCGCTACATCCGGGTCCGGCGTGTAGACACAAACAGCATAGACATATATAACCCTAATACTGTGCTGTAAAATAATTTGATCATCAATACGAACTGAATACTTATTGCGGAGATCAGCACCGCCCCACCGCGAGTCATTGTATTAGAACGGGAGAAAATGAAAAATGATTATGAAAACAAAAATACAAAGTACAGTAGGACAAATTGTGACTCGTGTATTTCACTGCTCTTCTGACTGAGCCGCTGCATCCTGACTCCGCTCTGTGGCATTTTTTTCTTCTAAAGCCCGCGGAGCAGGTGAGTTTTTTTCGGCAGAAGAACATAGTTATCGGTAGTTGTTGTTCTTCTGGGCAAAAAGAATCTTATAAACCGACATGCTGGTGAAGATTCTCATTTTTGGAAATAAACCGACATGCCACCATCAATTATGTTTGAGAACTGGAACGGCTCATCAACGCAAATCCGTGAAGCAGCGAGAACGTGAAAGGTGAACCGCGAAATAGCGAGGGTTCACTGAAGAGTTCATTTGCAAAAACAGATAACTCCGTTTTTAGCCAAATAAACAAAAATGTAAGTGTGTGTGTGTGAGGGGGGGGGGGGTCCTTTTAATGAAGGTGTATTTTTGACATGCCATTATGTTGTTATGTCGCTCTTACTTGATCAAATTCATCAGGTAGGTTAGTTTGAATATATATATATATATATATATATATATATATATATATATATATATATATATATATATATATATATATATATATGCTGTTTATTCACTAATGTCTAACAAAGCTCTGATGCCTTCACGGAGCAGATGCGGTTTTGGAGAGACTAAGTCACAAAGACTTGGACGTGTAGACCTGTATCTCTCTGCCTAATTTTACAAAAATCACATTCTAATCAAAAATATAAACGATATCTTTTCATCTTACTTGTGAAAAGTTATTCCTCGAGCCCTGACGTAAATAGTCCCTCGATTTAAACAAAAATGAGCCGCACAGTGCTGAGGCATCATTAGTGTGTTCAGCTTAAATCAGCAGGATTGGGTAGCAAGTCGACCGCCCCAAGATGGCGGCCGTAATTCCTGCGCAGCGACAGTCAATGCGGGGTCTACTCTTATATTATGTCTATGACAAACAGTACTGTTCTCGTCTACTACGTGACAAAACGGGTGATTTAGAGCGTACTTTTACTTCGTTTATTTTTGTAATCTAAGCAATGCCTACGACTTGTTTTGCTCCCGGTTGCACAGAGAAGCATTCCAAATCGTTGGATGTACGTTTCTGTCGTTTACCGAATGAGGAAGAAAGATATTTTCAATGAAAAGAGCGCAGGCAGACACTCCCAATTGACTGTGGGAGCCATCATACTACGACAGAATTTGCAGTCTACACTTCATCTCCGGTAAATACAACTTAATTCTGCTCTAGTCATTGTTCTACTTAAATAGCGGCGGAGGGGAGGTAGCGATCGCTACACAGGCCGGAGAAGCGGCTGCTGCTGCTGCTGTAGCAGCCGCTTCTGCGGCTGTCTGGAGCAGTTTCTCTGTTTGCGTCCGCCATTGTGTTCGCCTTTTGCCTACCAGTCGCGCATGCGCAAAAAAAACGGATGAAAACAATAGCAGTGAACTACCCTATACACTTTTAGATGGGATGATTTATCGCTTTCTCATTGGAGAATGATGCTGCTGCCATAGACTATTGTGCATAAAAAAAAAATAGCTATTGAATAATTTAATTTTATTGATATATTATTTTACATGTTTGATCATCAAAAGTAGGTAGGGTCGCGGCCCTACCGGCCCTACCGGTTCCGCGGTCCTTGAGCCAGAACATTTCTCTACTCAAATTATGATGAACGGAAAATAACTTGTCGATTTTATTACCATTACAACAGTTCATTGTTTGACTTCATATTTTGCCAGTTAAAGAAAGAAGCAAAAAACCTTAGTTAGCATTGGAAAGATGAAGATGCTTGTTGTGAACAAAGAATAACTCCTTAAATGTGCATTTTACTGTCTAGCTACCAGTAATTAGGTTCTTCTCAGACCAGCATTGTTGCCTAGAAGCCAGAGGATCGTTAGACCCAGATCCCCGTTCCCTGAAGTCACCGAGCAGAAGACGTCTCACAATCTTCACTTGTTACCGCTCCAGTCTTTGTCCGTTTGAATCCAAGGTACCTCGTATCTGACGATTTAAAGTCCACATTTTATATTTTACATAAATGTAAAAAACTCACCTAAAGAAAGAGAATAAAACATATTTTTCTTTAATGTTCTGACAAATTGTATGTATCAACACAACAAAGAAGTTGCATTCACATTCTACAAAACACAGGAGCAAACCTAGAACAACAGTGATATTAGTGTCACTAATAGTCATTTAGCATTTTAATTTAGTTTCTCCTTCCACACAGATATCCCACATAATGTACCCCTAGTCTGCCTCAAGTAAATGTAGTAATAAAACTTCAATAAACATTATTTACCAGCAGGAGAACACAAGTATATTTAGTTTGAGCTGGGGGTTCATAATCTGAATCTAAACTGACCTAAACTTGGATCAGAACCATTATAAATTAAACAAGGATCTTCAAAAATATCTGATTAAATTATCCAATAAAACTATCAATAAAACATAAGAAGTTTACCTCTAGATGTCATATGCTCAAATTCCTGAGGCAGAACTATAAATCACACATTAAATTGACTATTACATCTAAGCAAAGATATTTTAACTATAATAAAGTGATGTAAGACTACTATCAAGAGTCACTATGACATTATCATTTATCAGGTTTAGGGGGGTGCACCGTTCCTGGAGGTACTGCAATACCAGGTCGATGCGTGGAGTGGACGGAGCAAGCCCCTATTCCATCTCCCTGTTCCAAAAATCAATTTAATATATGGTCCCCGGGTAGGGGACGTATCAGATATTAAACTGATAAGAACAGATACTACACTTGATCTTAGCCAAAAGGCCGAGAAGCGATACCAGAGAAACGGTGGAGGAGACAACCTGATTCTCACAGACTACGGTTTCACTCCTGGTTCGGGAATATTTAACACTTACAAACCCATAAAACAAAATTGTGGAAACATAAAATGGCGATTAAAGCTACTCTTGTTGTTCTGCCGTGTTAAATAACGATAAACGATCCAAATTAAACTACAAACGTCAATGAAAAAACAAGCCGAGCTGTTTATTTCTGGTCACGTGTCACGCTCTCCTCCAATAGGACACCTAAAGGCTAAAACAACGTTTAAAAATTTACTTTCCATACATAAACGTTTAAATGTGAACTTAACTATTATATATGTGTGTAAAATTAAATATGTTTGCGTTTGATCGGTTTGAATAAATCTGTACGGCTGAAATTCATGAAACCTTTGACGGTATTGATTCTGCACAGAAAGTCTGCAGCGGTCTCTAGTGGCGACTCTGTGTTACTGCACTTACTGCATGTTCTACACACTGATAAAACAGAACAGCGCTGTTCTGCACAAACTAAACGTTAAATTTGGGGAGTCAATTTTCGAGACACAATTCCTAACTTTTAAATTTTGTTTTAACAGTTTACAAAATAAAGACTTTAGGGTAGATATTTTTTTTTTTTTTAAAGTTGTCGTGATAATGTAACCGAGGCCTGCAGCACACCGCGACCACCACCCCGACCTTCCGACATCATGAGTCAGAAAAGTTTACATTTGCATTCTGCTCACATTTCAAGTAAACTAGTTAAAAACAGTTAAAATACAGAAAATGCGAGAGAAGAACTTGAAACCGTCAAAAATACAAACTGTCAAACTAAGAAACGTCTGTAAATGGCGTTTGTTAAAAATGTTAACCAGTCATGCGTTAGCGGTAAAATAAATTTACTTTTTAACTATTTATTCCAGCAATTTATTCTATTCTATTCCAAATACTTATAAGGTGAACCTGAAATAATATAACAGACAATTGTATGATAAAGAAAAAAAACTCACAAATTTGTAGCGTTGTCCCGTATTGTTGTGAGCTACCAAGTTCGTCTGCCAGTGCCTTCGTCTTGCGCATGCTCTGATGACGTCACATTTTAAGTGTCGGCTGTTTGGTAAATATATTTCGACAAATCAATATTAAACAATAACGTATTTGAATAGCAACATTTTTTTACTCATTACAGGAAAACAAAATCACCAAACATTAAGTTTTGGCTTTAATGCAAAAAAAAAGTTACAACTGCTCCTCATACCAAAATCAGTCAACATCAGTATTACCATCCACATCAAGAAGAGCACACAGGGAGAGGATATCACAGCCATTTAACAAACACATGTTGAGTTCAGGCACAGGGAGTAAAAACAGACTCAAGATTTAAAAAACTGAAGTAAAATCATCTGAAGCATCAGATGCTGCTGCTCCTGAGAATCATCAACAACGTATTAAACCATTAAAGTTCAAAGTACCAAACTCAACAACTAAATGCTACCAAACAAAGAAAATCAAGAAAATACAAAGAGCCAATCACACATTCAGTTCCTGAAAACAATATTTTTCTCCTGTGAGGTTTTCCCATCTTCAGAAGAATCTGTCACAGGCTTTAGAGATGCAGCTGAAGCACTTTAGGTCAGAAATGAGAAATTAAATCTGCAGCACAGATTCAAACAATCAGCTAAAGTCTGAATAACGGTCGTATTCAGGCCCAGCAGCTGAGCTCACCAAAAGAATCTGTAAACCGTCAGAGATCAACATGTAAACTCAGAGAGGATCTGATTTCAAGCCATATTCTTCAGCTCTTCTGTCAGTGCAGACCTCTGATGGCAGCTTGAGTCAGGTATATTCAGTTTGGTTTGTAGTGTGCGCCACCCACTGCGCTGGTGGCGCAGTGGGTAGTGCAACCCATGTATGGAGGCCTTAGTCCTCGACGTGGCTGACCCGGGTTCAACTCCCAAAGAAATTCAGTAAAACGCTGGTTTTGGTCTTTTGGCATCAGTTTCAGGTTATTTCTCCCAAAAAGAAAAATCAGCTCCATGTTGAGCAGAAAGGTATACGGCAGGTGTTCACAAACTTTTTTAGCTGCGCACCCCCTTCTCTTTCCCATCCAGGTTCCGAGTTTAACTCCCACAGACTGCCACTCTGGGTCCCTGAGCAAGACTCTTATCTCCAGACTGCTCCCCGGGTGCCGTACAGTGGCAGCCCACTGCTCCCCAAGGGGATGGGTTAAATGCAGAAGTGAATTTCTCCATTGTGAGATCAATAAAGTTCAATTATTATTATTATTATTATTATTATTGTTATTATTATCTTTAAAAAGAAAAATTGCAGTTGCAGTTGCAACACAACCATCATAACAAAGGTTATGGAAATAAAATTAGAACATAATTAATTAAACTGCAATAAAATTACACACAACAAAATCCATCAGTGGCTCAGAGAAAGAAAGAGACGCTCAGATCAGTCAAACCTCCACAGACAACTTGAAACGTCTCTGTAGTGCCATTAAAGCTCATCCATCCATTTTCTGACCCACTTAATCCCTCATGGGGTCACAGGGGTTGCTGGTTCCTATCTCCAGCGTTCACTGGGCGAGAGGCGGGGTTCACCTGGACAGGTCGCCAGTCTGTCGCAGGGCCACACAGAGACAAACAGGACAAACAACCTTTCACACACACTCACACCTAAGGACAATTTAGAGAAGCCAATTAACCTAACAGTCATGTTTTTGGACTGTGGGAGGAAGCCAGAGTACCCAGAGAGAACCCACACATGCACAGGGAGAACATGCAAACTCCATGCAGAAAGACCCAGGGTTGGAACCCAGAACCTTCTTGCTGCAAGGCAACAGTGCTACACACTGCACCACTGTGCAGCTGCCATTCAGTGAGAAATGGCAACATGTCCCATGGGTCAGGAACAAAGGCGAATTTCACCCATCAAAGCAGAGACAGTCTCACAGTAGGGGTGCCCCTGCTGTTGAGCCAGACCTCTCCCCACAGACGATCCCTTCAGACTAAACCAGTTTCTATCTTCATCTGGGGATCTGAAGGAGAGGTTGGCTGGTGCCAGCCACCCATACTGGCCAGCCATGCATGGGGGCACATGGGCATCGAAAGACCAACAAGCCAGCACAGGGGGGAAATCTCTCCTCGTCCGGAGGTCTGCTGACTAGAATCAGAGCTAAGTTTGCAGTCTAACTTCTGCGCAACCAGCTACTGAAGTAAAGAATGCCAAAAACCAGCCTTGTTTATTCTTCTCAGCTGTTGCAGGAAGCTGATTCCAGAAAGCATGGAGCGACCGAAAGGTCGGCACAGGACCCACTTTCCCAAACTGAGAGCAAAAAGGAGCTGAAATCGCGACTACAACCGGGTCAGAGACTGCGTGCAGGACCTCGGAGCTGCCCGCTACAACCACGTTTCGGCTAGCTCATGGCCGCATGTCTGCTGCTGAAATGACCAACGTTTTCCCCTTTCCACTGCTCTCCCTTGGATGGCCAAAGTGAACCGAAGTCACACGAGGCATGTAACCAAAGGGAAAGTTACATGGTTGTGTGGAAGATATGTTTACATGATGTGTTTTTAAACACATGGCGCTACCGAGTAGCTTCCCGCTAGCATTGTGATACCATGTCATTACCGATGTGATTTGAGTGTGTTTTTATGGTTATAATAATCGTTTTCTCCACAAGGGTTACATACATTTATGGGATATTAATGTTTATGTTACCCGGGCCACTCATTATGACTAAAAATAAAGTCGAAGCCCTTAAAGTTTGTTAAAGTTAGCAAAATGCTATTTAGCTCCCGGTGACTTCCTGTTTCCGGATATTCAGTTATGGTTGTTTCAAGCATAAGGTTTGATGTTTCACTCCTCCATCGTTCAATAGTGCTATGAGCGTTATTACAGCATTAATATGGAATATTAATGTCAATTTAAAGGTGTTTTTTTAATAACTTTAGGATTAGCAGATTTTAGCAGCTGATCAATACAGCTGCTAAAATATTTTCAAATTGAATTACATACTTTTACTACGATACATTTTCAATGTTTGGTTTAGTTACTCGTTACAAAGAAAGCGAGAGAGAGAGAGAGACAGAGAGACAGAGAGAGAGAGAGAGAGAGAGAGAGAGAGAGAGAGAGAGAGAGAGAGAGAGAGAGAGAGAGAGAGAGAGAGAATTTGTATAACATTGACCTTACTTGAAGAAGAAAAACTAAAAGCTTACAAGCTTACAAAAAGGTTGTATTTTCTGTCTAAACTTGGTCTATATTTCTCCTGCACTTGGTTGTATATATTATTTTAAGTGAATTTGACCTTCAAAGGTGACCAAAATCAAAAAAATGACATTCAAACTACATTTGCTTTGTTTTACTTTTTACTTATACTTTTCATTACATTAATTGAGTACATCGATTTTTACAGTAATTTTCAAACTTAAGTACAAGACATTTTAGATACTTTAAGACTTTAACTCAAGTAACATTTCAGTCAGTGACTTGGGATTTTATCAAAGTCATTTTGGAGAGGTACCTAAACTTTTACTTGACTCTGAGATTTCAGTACTTTATACAACACTGGGTAAACCAGCTGCAACTGCGCCAAGCTTACTGGAATAATAAGCCACAGGTTGCAATTTGTCACCATGAGATTGCAACAAAACAGATGACATGAAACCAGATTTTTCATCCACCATTTGAATAAATGGTTTGTCAGTTTGGCAAAGCCAGCACCGGTGCAGAGGACAAGGCTGCTTTCAGAGCAGAGAAAGCCAGTTCTGCCTCTGACGGGTTTTCTTTAGCAGCTGCTAAGGCAAGGCAGGGCAAATTTATTTGTATTGCACATTTCAGTACAAAGAAAATGCAAAGTGCTTTACATGATTAAAATATAGGAAAATAAAAATAAAAACAGAATAACAGCACAGAGATTATTTCTTCCCGGAATCAAACTTCACTTTGACTGGAGCAATGCAGTCAATGATATCTGAGACTTTAGACTGAAACTTATCTACTAGTTCATATACTGAGTTGCAGCACAAGGTTGAAGTAGCTGAGTAAGCTTGGATAAAAGTTTCTGTGGAATTGTCCTTAAAGGCACACCTTACGATGTCCCTTTGGCTAAATGAGTCACTGGTAATTATGCTTTTAAAGATAACATAAGTGATCAGATATGGCAACATCAGTTACATTTACCTTGGAAATGATTAGACCCTTAGTGATGATCAAGTCTAAAATATGTCCCTGTTTGTGCCTTGGCTGTTTAACATGTTGAGTTAAACCAAAGTTCTAAACGTATCACACAGTTCTTTCCACCTCTGCCTTCAGGGTTGTCAACGTAAAAGTTGAAGTCTCCCACAATAACGAAACAGTCATAATTAACACATATCACAAATAAGAGGTCACTAAGATCATTTAAAAAGTTCTGATCTGTAAACATTTAAGAACATAGTTCGTACCGGGCTCTTTACCTGGAGAGCCAGGTATTCAAAAGAGTCAAATTTTCCCAAAAACACCTTTTTACACTTTAGTGAATCATTAAACAAAGTTGCTACTCCTCCACCTTTGCTTTGCTGTCTGCTCTCACAATGAAAATTATAGTTTGGAGGAGTCTACTCTATCAGAGTAGCCGCTTCATTAAATTCATGTATGTGTGTGTGTGTATCACAGAGAAGTTATCTGAAAGTCCTGAGCACAGGCATGTTCCTTGATACGTAGAGGAGGAGGATCTGGAGCTCTGCTGCTTTTGGAAGACACTGGTGTTGTCACAGAAATAGGCTCATCAGAATAGCTATGTGGAGAGGATGTCAACAGTAGGACACATCTTAAAAACCTTTTTCATGTTGTGTGTGTGAATTCCAAAAAGGGTCATCTGGGCTTAGCGGTGTAAAAGGGGAGGCGGGTGCAGCCTGGACCGGTGTTCATGGGGATGGAGGTTTTGGGTTCTCTGTGGGAGTTAAAGGGGAGTACTCATTTTGTCCTTTTGAGATCTGGGGTGAATCCTCTTGTAATGTCTCTCTCTGTGTCATCTTTCTGGTATCTTTATCTTGACTTGTTCGGGCTGTACTGGGCTTATCATTTGTTTTTGTACTTGCTGTATTTTGTCTTGGAACAACACTGATGGGGCATGGTTCACAGAATAGAAAATGTTTGAAATCAGGCATTTTGCACCTGACCCATTTAGAACAACACAATATCTGTTGAACAGATGTTTCCTCTCCCAAAAGATTTTAAAGTTGTCTGTGAAGGTTACAGCTGTATTTCAATCTGAAAAACTCACACGGATAGAAAAGTCAATTAGAAGAATTTATTGATACAATATTTTAAGACTTTGGTGCTCAGACCTCGGCAGGAAACATTCACGCTGAATTATACTTCAATATGCATAAGCAGGTGTATGAGAATAGGGATATTTCCCCCTAGGCCTGAAACTGGTAGTGGAGTGGAGATAAACAAAGTTTTGTTCAGTCCATATGATGATCTGTTTGAGCTAGATGTCCAACTTGGATAAACACAGGTTTACATGAATGGTCCATGATGAGCAAGCATGAAGCGACTGTGGAGAGGAAAAACTCCCCTTTAGGAAGAAACCTCTGGCAGAACCAGGCTCAGCATGGCAGTCTTCTGCCGGACCGTTTTAAGGAGTGACTGGGAATTCCATAAGAGTCCAGGAGGAATTACACTCTGATAGGGACGAGGTTGAAGGAGGACCGTAGGAAAGCCAGGCGGAGCTTGGTATGATGGTGGAGAAGGGGATGGAGGTGGGTTGAATCCAGTCATCAGAGTCCAAACAGGACATGGCGCAATGCTTGCCCGCTGTGCAGAAGGCCGAGACGAGGATGTGGAGTTCTTTTAAGATGAAGCCAGGATGCTGATTGGTTTCGAGGAGGAGCAGTTCAAAGCTGATAGGCTTGCGACGAAGACGGATGAGTCTCCGATGGATGGGAGGTAGGCAATAGAGTTTCTTCAGATTGAAATCCCGCCTTAAGTTCCTCGTGTGCACTTATTATGTGAGCAGAATACAATTAGTTGATGTCATCGCAGACACTTTGTGTCCTTCAGTAATTACTAAGAGTTCCCTTTCACCCCCTCCATCATCTGGTATTCTTTTCGCGTTCCAGTCCCTGACAAGGCCAGAACACATTGACCTAGCCACAAAATCACATTCAGATGTTTACGTCATGGTTAGATTTGTTTTATCATATATTTTTTGTCTCTTTTCACGTTAAACTGTCCCTCTGAGGTTCGCCTCAGCTTAGCGTAACCAGATGGCATCAAATGATTGTGCAATAGATGACGTGTTTAATTTAGCCTTTTGATATCTTGAAGCTCCTCAAAATTCCTCTTTTAGCTGCATTAACATTCTAGTCAAAAATCTCCTTTAGAACAGCCATCATATCCTATTCAATTTCATATAGTTTTGATGAGAGCCAAAGCAAATATACCACCTGTTTTTTTTATACATCTATTAAAAATCAAAGACCATGGGTGAATAAAGCGACGTTTTTAGGTGTCATCTTTGATGAAAAATTAACTTGGAAACAGCACATAGAATTGCTGGTGAAGATTCTCAGTCATCCAGGCCATGGTCATTCCAAAAAAAAAAAGTAAAAAACAAAGCAACTGGACTTGTTTTCTGTAAGATGTTTGAGAAAGCTTCCGGGAGAGGAAGCGAAACGTCTTCAACTATGGAAAACAAGTCCAGTTGCTTTGTTTTTTACTTCTTTTTTTTTTTTTTGGAAAGCACATAGAATTAGTTCAAAATAAACGTAAGTAATGAATAATTTGTTGAGACGTCTTTCTGGACAGGAATGGGGAGCTTCAAGAAGTGCTGTTGGGAGTTTATCAGGCTCTCGTGAGATCTTCCTTGGATTATGGGTGTATAGCATTTATGGCAGCTGCTGACAGTCATTTGAGAAAATTTGATAGTGAACAAACACAAGGGTTACAAATATGTTGTGGAGCTTTCAGATCATCTCCTTTAGCTGCTTTGCAAGTTAAACTGGTGAGCTTCCTTTAAGGTTAAGAAGACTGAAACTAATGTATGTGTAAGGGGTAAATCTACAGGGACATTATTATGATCATCCAACTAAGGCTGTGCAGCAGGACTGTTGGGAACATCATAAATCTGATTGTGAAAGCTCAAAATTATGGTTTGACTCAGTTCTGGTATAGTTTTACGGTTCCACAGTCACCAGATCCACCACGGTTATTTATCACACCAGAAGTTGATCTGCAATTGGGGGAATTTCTTAAAAAGGGAAAGACTCCAGAATGAGTTATAGTTAATAATTATTTTGGAATCATATTTTGTATAATCATATATATACAGATGGATCTAAAGATCCAAATAGTGGCAGAACGGGAGCTGCTATGAATATTCCACACCATAAAGTCACGATTAAAAGGAGAACAGATCATTTAGCAGTTTTTACAGTTGAATTATTTGCCATTATGTTAGCTTTAGAATGGTTGCTTGATGATAAAAATAGGGAAGAAAGTAAATCTATAATTGCATCAGATAGTCAAGCTGCATTATTAAGTATACAATCTGGAAAATCTTGTAGAATAAATTTATTATTAGGTATATAACTTACCAGTTCAGCTACATAATAAGAAATGTTTTGTTCGATTTGTCTGGATTCCTGCTCATGTAAGTATAGAAGGAAATGAAGAAGTATATATATGGGCTAAAAAGGCCCTGAAATCGGATATTATTTAAGTATATTATTTACTTAAGTATACCTTTAAGCAAAAGTGAGGGTAAAGCTATTATTCAAAATAAAATCTGTAAGGTTTGGCAGGAACAATGGGCTAATCATGACACTGGTAGAGATTTATATAAAATTCAAAAGACTGTGGGGGGTAATAGTTGTATGAATGGAAGGTGAAAAGAAGAGGTAGTCATATCTCGACTTAGAATTGGTCATACTAGACTTACTAGTTCTCTTTTCAGAATAGGGAAACATGAAACAGGGACTTGTAATTACTGTAATCGGATGGAAACAGTGGAACATGTCTTATTAGAATGTAATAAGTATTCAGAGGAACGCCAGCACTTAAAGTCAATACTAAATAGAGAGAAAATAGGATTTTCTATGATAAATCTTTAAGGAAATGAATCAAATTATGTTACAAGGCAATTAATTAGATTTAAAAAAAACACTGGGTTATTCAATCATATTTAAAGTATGTATGTGTTTGCATGTGCATATGCACACATACATACATATATATATGTGAGTGTGTTTGGATGTAAATTTGCACATTTGTGCATACCATTGAGGTATGTATTATTAATTTCCCTCTGAGATCATCGATGTACACTCCAGTCTGGTAGGTGGCAGTAAATGCACCTTAAGTTGTTTGCCATCCGTCAATAGAAAACAAAAGAAGAAGACAAGTGCGTTCACATGAAGGTAAACACATTACCACCAGGAAAGTGGGCGGGCAGTGGGCGACAATAATAACAAGGAAAAACATGTGTTTTGTTGAGAATTAAAAATATATCTTAGTTGGGGTTACTGAGGAAAGCAGAGGGGGGTCAGCCCTTCCTGCTTCAGCGTAAGATAAACATGGAGTTTTATTGTCCTGAGGGGGTGGTCAGAAGGAGAGGGGGTCAGTCATCCTCCCTCTGAGCCATGCAGGAGGAGTTTAAAGTTGATAAAAGGAATGTCTTGGTAAAACTTACTTCAGACAGACAGATTTATCCACCGCGGTGAGAACAACATCTTGTAATGGTATGTACTCTGTCTCCATATTTAATTTCTATGAATTAAATATGTATTTAAACCGTTCTACCTCTGATCAATGATTCCTCATTTATTGTCAAATCTTAAACCGGGGTAAAAATGGGCCTTTGGTAGCGAAGCAGGATTAGGCCAATAATACATACATCACAATTTGGTCAGCCGTGACCCGGATTTGACATTAAAGTGGAGGAACCTTTTGAATTTGGGCACGAAGAAGTAATCACTTACAGCAAAACAGGGTCGACCCGAAAAAAAGTAAGGAGATTTTAATTCTCCTATTGGCTAAAGATTAGATGTAGGCTAAATCAAGTGTTGCTGTAAATGAGAAGCTTTCTTCTCAGAATATCAGAGGCTGAACAGTACAACTAGGTTTGAATGGAATTTATGTTGAAACCGAGAAATGATTGAATGGGATTTATGTGTTTGTTTGCGTCAGAAAAACTTAAAATTAGATAGAAAATTAAATGGCAAGTAATCTTAGATGATGAGGCTGTATGAGAAGGAAAATAGAAATAACAGCCAAGAAACTTAACTGTTGAGACTTTACAAAAATAAATAAAATAACATAAGAATAACAATTGAGAAACTTAAATGTTGAGATTGCAAAAAACTTATTTAAAATCAAATAAAAAAGATAAAATACAAAGAATAAAAAGAGTCCCGAGATTTTGTCACCTCTGCACCAGACTGACAAACTGGTGAATTTAGGACTAAGATGGAGTGCTTTCTTTGGGGAAGGGGACACCCTAATGCAGCACAGCGATAGGACGGCCAAGAATACATAACATCTTTAAGTTGAGGCTAAGAGCAGCAAGACCTTAAGAGTGAGCTGTTATAGAAGGTAAGAGATTAACAAAAGGGGCCCCAGGAGAACATTTACATTGTTCTCTAGCGACAGAACTGGGTTCTGAGCACGACGATCAGACGAGGAGATTTTAAAATAAGGAAACGTTTCGTCGACTACGGAAGGGACGAGGGTCTCTCTGTAATGCGCCAGGCTGTCTGTCTCAAATGTTGTTTTGTTATGTCCTGTCCAATGTTTTGTCTCGGTGAAAACTGGATCCATTGTGTGAGCAAACTGAAAGCGGAGTCCGCGGCTCCGATGTGAGTCTGTCTGTGTGTGTGTATTTCTGCTGCGGTGTGTGCGTGTCTTCAGGATGGTGTGAATTTCTCCACGTGCATGGACCCCAAGATTAGAGCAGTGACTGGGGGGCAGTTTAATTTTGTTAAGAAAAAGTAATAAGTAACAATATGGGTGTAAATAAAAACTAAAGGGGAATTTGGAAATCATTAGAAAAAAGGTTGATGCATTAATGATGTCTGTTGAAGTGCAGGAGAACTTTCAATGCAGTAAAGCATTTGAGGTATTGGCTGCAAGCTGATTGGGTGAGTTGCATTGGAGAGAGACCACGGCCTGCATTTTGGTGAGTTTTGGAGAAAACTTTTTATTTTGAACTGTAGCCTAAAAGTTAGAAAGAGGTTAGACATTTGGTAAAGTTGTCGAACATTTTGGAGAACATTAAACATCTGTTTGAGGCATTATAAACTGGGAAAAAACAAAAAAGGGAAGATGCCTTATGTTAGGTTTGTGATGAATGGCCTCTTTGTCCTGGAGGGAAAACCAACACGGACACGGGGCTGCCTCTGTCCCCTTGTCTTTCTTGTCACACATCACATGAGGTCAGGAGGATTTAATCACAGGCTTGAGTTTACAACACGGGGGTAAACAAAGAAGGGAGCAAGTTTCATTCTGGGTGATGATCAAATCACCAGCTTCATGTGCAGTTAGATAAAGGAGACATTCCTTATCTGGGGAAATCATTTTATCTAAGGTTAAAAACAATGGTACCTTCCTGAAAGCAAACTCTTAAAACAAACCAAATGCCTGTAGCTTGATAAAATAAAATGATGACATTTATATTTTTCTAACACCTTCTGTTAGAGTGTAATTTTAACTAGCGTTATCTATTGCAAAATAGCATTTCAAAATGCCTAATGAATGTATATACTTTCAGACATTAAATATAATTTGCGATTAAAAAGTGATTAAAAGGTTTTCATTGTTTGATAGTCCTAGTTATAATAAATAAATAAATAGATATAATCCGTCAGACTTTAATCTAGCTGATTAATAGAGAGTAGTAAACCCCTCTCAGCTTTTGCTCATTTGCAGGCCTGGGAAAAACACAGTATGCAGAACTAAACAGAGTTAAAAGTTGAGGTTACACTGTACCTTAATAGTGTGGGCAAACGGATATTGCGGCTGATTTGACAGATTTTGTTAACCCTGCATTTAGTCATGAGTCAGTTTTGAAGTTATCCTCAAATGAAGCAGCTAAAATTGAGGAATCTATGACCAATGTTAATGGTTTGCATCGTTTTATTATAGATACTAATATTACAGAACGGCAGAAACTAGTGGATACAGAAAATATTACGGGATCATCACAGGACGGTCCCCAAATTATTCATTATATGTAATCACATTTTCATAGTCCCACAAACTGCAGATGTCCTTGTCACACAGTAATTTAAGAACAGAGGAATCTTCTACTTGTTCATTTGGTAATGTGCAAATTCTGGTGAATAAACTTTTCAACATCAGTTGCTGGTGATTGTTCGTGGCCAGCAGAATTTGACTTAAAAATGTACTAAACATAGGCACATAACTGATTTTAGAGCTTTTTTAAATTGTACCTTTGGTGTTTTTTTTATACTTTCTTCCTTGATAGACGTAGTTATACAGCATTTTCTTTATACACTTTAGCAGAAGGTTCCTGAGTTTGACTGGGACTCTTGATATCTTCTGAAAAAATCGGTAGGATGGATCTAACACACAGGTGCGGATCCTAAATAAATCAGTCCAATTTAGGGGAATTATTTAGAGTAATAGTGTTACAACAACAAAAAACAACGTGCCCTCTTCAATATCTCAGCTGATGATTTTAAATCTTGATACGCTCGCTCAGACAATATTTGATACACCATTTGCCTGTGACTCAAAGGAAGGGTGATACATAATGCTTGAGTTTGTTAATTACTAAAAGTTGGTAAAATTACAGTTATTGGAAAACAACATAGGAAGGAGTGAGAGTAAGCAGCTGATTCCATCGAGAACTGTCTCTATTTTAATTTAAGGTGGGGGAGTTCCCTTCCCCCCTGTTTTTCTTTTTCTATCTTAATTTTGTTATAGGTCTGTTCGTTCTGGAGTATGGACACGGATGACATGAGACGCAGATCGGTGCCGATTTGGGGTTGGAAGAATGAAACTGAGCATTTACAGCCGATATGTGTGTCGTGGGGCACCCATCACATCTGGGACAGTTGCTTACGCTGGACACTGGGCCAAGGACTGTTTCACATCACTAAATCCTGGCAAGAAGTCCCAATACCACCTCACCTTCAAGAAGGTCAGTGCTCCGTCTAGGGGATAACGCTCCCATGAACAATGTTTCCTCACCCTGGAACAATGGCCAACGCCTATGAACAGCACAGATCCTAAGCTGTCAAGGGAAAATGACTGTCTGCATACACTGGAGTTGCATGCCTCATCCAGTTTCTGAGTCGTGGACCAGAACTTTGTCACTGAGGTGCGTCGACAGCGAATCACTGCAACACGTGGGGGACGAAATGTGGAGTTCCACACATGGAAGCTGTGAGTGCAACGTCTAAGCTCCAATCTCTTTTCTGCCTGATCTGCTGAAAATGTCAGTCCAGTCCATCTCAAGGACCACAGACTGATAACAGATTTTTTTGTTAAGGTAATTCAGACTGTTATTTCTACCAATATACTTCTGACCAAATTTAATGGAATGTGATTTCTAATATTTTTTCTGTGTCTCCAACTCTTGAGCTTCTAGGCAAATGGATTGGTGCAGGTAATAACTTCTAAACGCAGCTGATTGAGCATATCCCAGCGCACAGGTTTGCGATTTTGAAAATATAGTGATGTCTATTTACTTTTCTGTTATATAACTGATAGGTCAGTTGCCTGCTACAACGTACCAGAATTTCACCAGAATTTGCCCTTACCAGGTGTTTTATTCAGGCAAAACCCAATATTTTATCAGTATGTAAGTACCTTGGAACGTTCAGCATTTTCATACCATCAACTTGCTGTGAGCACATTAGTTTACAATCATTATTTCAATGGGTACACTGATCTTACACAACTTTTGGAGGGCTTCTTGCAGATCTGTGGGATTATGAAATTGCATTATGTTTTGATCTGAATCCAGGATATAGGGCAGTGTTTTTCATACTTCAATTCAGATAATTATTTGCAGTTAATTGATTCCCTGTGATGGATAATACTATTCTTTGTTAATGTTTTGTAACAAAATTAATTTTGTTCCAAGCAGAGGGATATGACATAAACATTTATATGATAACACTGTATCGTAAAGTTATATAGATCTTAAACTTTATATCAACCCTTGGCACAAGGAATTTGAATGAAGGATTCTTGTGCAGGACACCACGGAGGTATGTAACTGCGTTGTAAATCAGATAACGGTTGTTTAAACAAAAAGAAACCCCCCAGAAAAGACCTTACCCATGGCTCTCTGGAATGTTTGTTAAGTGACTCCCAAAACAGACTGGAACCATTTAATAATTTAATGGGCGGAGTGTCAGACAACACGTATCTGCTACAGACAGATTCTATGAGGGGAGTTCTTGGAAAAAGGCTTAAACAGTTTAAGCAGGACAACAAAGTGAATGTTAAATTAAATAGAAAAACTATAGGAACTAGGAAAAACTGGATAAAACAGAGATAAACAGAGGGTAACTTGATTTATAACTAAATTAATTTTATTAAAGACCCTGTTAAAATAGGATTCAAAATGTGGTGACGTGCTGAAAGGTTTTGTGTGGAGTGGTGTGATGGATGGTAATCTTTAATTTTTAATCCAGAGAACATTCTGACATTCTTACAGGATAACAGTGTTATGGAAATATAATCACTTATATATAATAGTGTAGCTTAAAGTAATATAGATGTTAACTTTAACCCAGTGACCTAAACAGATGAGGATGCATGTAGAACAAAGGTTGGTTTCACACTTCAGTGGGCATGTGTCAAACACAGGATGCACCAAGGAAGTATGACAGTCTTGTGAGCAGATAACTCTTTTAAAAAGTGCATGTCACAAGGTTTTACGATTGTTCCAGTTAACCCCAGGAACCGAGCTAAGAGAAGAGATTAAATTTAACGGTCAAAGGTTAGGCAGCAGACTTACTGTCTCAAGGAAACTTAGACAAAAGGTTGGTCCAACACGAACGGGCCCCACATGCGTCTCGTTACTATACTTTGATTTCACAACTGCATTAACTAATTTTTGATTTTACAGACAGGGGAATCATCAACAGAGATTAACGTATTTGTGTGGTCGTTGCATTTTCTTATAGGACAGCGTAAGGACGGGGAAAGTGAAATTGCGATAAAATGTCTCATTTACTATTACATTTCTCATAGGCTGGAGAGGGAACAATGGAAGATGTGAAGTGTGTTTCTTGTGGGAGTGTTCAGTTAATTTCATTACAGGATATGTTTCCATATGACTGAAAGGAGCTTTTCGGGACCGAAGTCAACCTCCGGAATTACAGGTAGCACATGACATTTGATATCTAAACGGTTGTCGTGTAAGTTTCAGGAGACATAAAATTAGGAGAAATGTGAAGGGAGTCCACCAACCCCCAACCTCGAAGAATGCACGCTAAAGTCATCAACAGACAGAGGTGGTGGGCCAGAGGTCAGGGGCCCATCTGATTCCAGAGCCGTGTGTACCAGCCAAACAGAGGGTTTAAGGGAACAATACCAGGCCAACATTCGGGTCAGACTGGCTGACTGGAAGGGTTTTCAACTGCCATCCGGCAACGGGGCAGCTCGAGGCGCCGATAGCCACCCACGGAGGGGCAGCTGGAAGTTTATTTTGTTTTCGTTTTTTATTTTTAATAAAGATTAACATACAGATGTGTGGAGACCGCGGTTGGAACACTGACTCTTTACACCATCTTCTTTAAAGGCGAGAAGAAGACATCTCCGAGATGCAAGACATCATGACAACAATTGAATGCATTGTGTAAAAGAGAAAAAAGAAAATGAGAGTTTTTGTAATCACTGCATATGTCTTATAAGTTCCATATTCATAAGGTGTTCAATATTAGTATTGTTAGACTCTTGGTTTTGCATTACATGAAAATCTGTTTTTTTTTTGTTTTTTTTATATTCTGTGGTTTGATCTGAGTGTAGTGCTTTCATGGGTTATCTTTATTTCTAAAAAGACATCTTATTAATCTAGGTTAGGACTCCTAGTCATATTTAGATCATATAATAGTTTCTGGTAGTTGCACATTTATCTCAGCCTTGCACCTCTCGGATAAAGGTGCTTACTTTTCTTAATTCTAGTAGGTTAGAGATTCAGATAGGGTTAGTAGCTTTTTGACTTATACTTGGGTTATTTTACATTTAAGGGGAACATTTGAACTTCATTTGATTTCATAAGTCGCAAACAGAGGGGACAGTGGGTTACAATATTACATCTTATCATTTACATTTTGTTTAAGGGTTTCTAGACATATACTTAGTTTAGCCTAGTTATTGGTTTGATCTTTGAGGGATCAAAACAGAGGGGTTGTTGAGAATTAAAAATATATCTTAGTTGGGGTTACTGAGGAAAGCAGAGGGGGGTCAGCCCTTCCTGCTTCAGCGTAAGATAAATATGGAGTTTTATTGTCCTGAGGGGGTGGTCAGCAGGAGAGGGGGTCAGTCATCATCCCATTGAGCCATGCAGGAGGAGTTTAAAGTTGATAAAAGGAATGTCTTGGTAAAACTTACTTCAGACAGACAGACTTATCCACCGCGGTGAGAACAACATCTTGTAATGGTATGTACTCTGTCTCCATATTTAATTTCTATGAATTAAATATGTATTTAAACCGTTCTACCTCTGATCAATGATTCCTCATTTATTGTCAAATCTTAAACCGGGGTAAAAATGGGCCTTTAGTAGTGAAGCAGGATTAGGCCAATAATACATACATCACAGTTTCTTTCAAATGGCATTAAATGGCATTTAGTAAATTAACTTCTCCAGAAGTTGGGCTGCTTTAAATCTCATCTATCAGACAGATTCCAATTTGTTGTTGTTAATAATAAATATTCTTCGAGCTCTAGGGTCCCCTGTGGAGTACCACAGGGTTCAGTTCTTGGACCAATTCTCTTTACTATATATATGCTTCCGATTGGCAAAATTATCAGACATCATGGGATTAATTTCCACTGTTATGCTGATGACACTCAGCTATATTTATCCATAACTCCTGATGAACTCAATCAATTACTTTGACTACAGGCATGTCTTGATGGCATGATAAATTCTGACAAGACAGAAGTTATGTTTGGACCAGAGTCCTCAAAAATGTACTTCTTAATCAATCACTTAATCTGGATGCCATTAAATTGGCCTCTGGTAATAATGTAGAAAATCAGGTTTCTAGGGTTTCCCTTTTTCACCTCCAGAATATCGCCAAAATTAGAAACATTCTGTCCAGGAGTGATGCTGAAAAACTAGTCCATGCATTTGTTACTTCAAGGCTGGACTATTGTAATTCTTTACTATCAGGAAGTCCACAAAATGCAGTTCAAAGTCTTCAGCTGATCCAAAATGCTGCAGCAAGAGTTCTGATGAAAATCAACAAGAGGGATCATATTTCTCAAATTTTAGCTTCCCTTCATTGGCTTCCTGTTAAATCAAGAATAGAATTTAAAATTCTTCTTCTAACGTATAAAGCCCTTAATAATCAAGCTCCATCATATATCAGAGCTCTGATTACCCCGTATGTTCCTAACAGAGCACTTCGCTCTCAGACTGCAGGTCTGCTGGTGGTTCCTAGAGTCTCTAAAAGTAGAATGGGAGGCAGATCCTTTAGCTATCAGGCTCCTCTCCTGTGGAACCAACTCCCAGTTTTGGTCCGTCAGGCAGACACCCCGTCTACTTTTAAGACTAATCTTAAAACTTTCCTTTTTGACAAAGCTTATAGTCAGAGTGGCTCATGTTACCCTGAGCTATCTCTATAGTTATGCTGTGATAGGCTTAGGCTGCTGGAGGACATCAGGGTCTATTTCTCTCTCTCTGCTGAGTTCTCCTACTGCTCTCCAATCTGCATTGTTTGTTGTTATTTCAGCTTTGAACTTTTTGGTCTTTTATTCTTCATAGAAGGTACACCTGGTCTGGCGTTCTGTTAGCTGTGACATCATCAGGGGAGGCAGATCATCCACTATTACCATCTAACATAGAAAGTACTCCTGGATCAATGTGAGCTTCTGAGCTTTCTGTGTCTCTGCTCTGTCTTCTCTAACATAGAAAGTACTCCTGGGTCAATGTGAGCTTCTGTGCTTTCTGTGTCTCTGCTCTGTCTTCTCTAACATAGAAAGTACTCCTGGGTCAATGTGAGCTTCTGAGCTTTCTGTGTCTCTGCTCTGTCTTCTCTAACATAGAAAGTACTCCTGGGTCAATGTGAGCTTCTGAGCTTTCTGTGTCTCTGCTCTGTCTTCTCTAAGCCCCAGTGGGTGGAGGCAGATGAGCGTTCACACTGAGCCTGGTTCTGGTTCTGCTGGAGGTTCTCCTCCCTGTTAAAGGGGAGTTTTCCTCTCCACTGTCGCTTCATGCATGCTCAATATGAGGGATTGCTGCAAAGCCATCAACAATGCAGACGACTGTCCACTGTGGCTCTACGCTCTTTCAGGAGGAGTGAATGCTGCTTGGAGAGACTTGATGCAACCTGCTGGGTTTCCTTAGAGAGGAAACTTTCTCACCAACCTGGAGGATCTGATGGAGTCTGACTTTGGAAAGAACCTTGAGACGACATGTTGTTAATTGGAGCTATAGAAATAAAATTTAATTGAATCGGGATAGATAAGCGTCCAGCTTGTTACCTGAACCAACATCTACCAGTTTTTTTTTTTTTTTTTTTACAGTCAGCACAGCTTTGTGTTTTTTTTAAATTGGCATTGCTTCCACTTTATCACAACAAATAACGACTCGGACACATAACACGTTGAAAATAAATAAACTATATTTAACCAAGGTCAACCTCATTTGAATTAAGAGCTTCATTTTCTTTCAGTAACACGTTACATCTCATGCCATGTTTTTTTTAAAAAAAACACAGTTTTTTTTCCCAGATTTTTTTTCTTTTGCAATTCATACAAAGAAAAAAACTTCAGTTAATTTATTAGAATATTGGGTAATGTATATGTCTATCACATGATATTATTATAATAACTCGGTCGTAGTTTCCCTACAAAGATTCAGGCAGAGAGAAATATTTTTTTTTAAAAATCATCACATTAAACAAGTTCACAGAGACACGTTGAGGAGCAGTAATGGGGGGGTGAACACCAACACAGACACGGATATCAAACAGCAAAATAAAAGCCCTACAGCCCCTCTGAGGAGGCGTCCTGCAGACCAAGGCAACAAAAAGAGGAAACAGTGGACAGATGTGGTTTCACAGACACAATCTGACAACGCAGGAAAAAAAAGGAGAAGTCTTCTGGCGTCCATCACAGTAGACCATGCTGCTAACACACAAACACACGGATTCATCATGCATGTGCAGAGGAACACGGAGGGCGATGCAAACACAGAACACGCGGGGGGGGGAGGCGGCGAGGGCTGGATCACATCTATCTAAGGAACAGCAAAGGCCGAGGCCCACAGTTAGTACAGAAGTTCACGGAAAGGCGGAGCATCGGCGGGACGTTGTGGCGGCGTCTCCACCTCTGCAGCCAGAGACCGACGAGCTCTCCGGCCGCGTCCCACACCGTTTCCTCATGTAAACATGCTACTTTACACGTAAAGGCCCTCCTTCACAAGGACCGGGTGAAGAAATGCACGGAGGGTTACAGTAAACACTGCGGCAGGAGAAGGTGTGAACGCTGCTGATGAGACTAAATGAATATTGCACACAAAGACCAACCGCAGACCGTCGGCCTCAAGGAGACGCAGCACAGCCTCTCTTCAATAAAAATAAAAAAATAATCTCCTCACAACAACTCCACATCAACAGAAACCAGGCGATGGAAGACTGAACCGGCCAATATCCAGAAAAACTAGACCAAAAAGTACCACTGGCTCAGTAAATATATCTATATTCCATGAAAAGTAAACTAAACCATAAGGCTTTAAACACAGTGTTCTGTTCTCTGTTAATTTTTCCCATTTATTTCCCAAAACAATTCTTTTTTTTTCACATTTCGGTTTCCATCACAGTTGTTTTCCCTTATTTTGTCTCTTTTAGGTTTTTCTTTTTTAAGAAAGTCTCCATTGATCCCATGAAGGAGCTAAAGTGCAAAAAGGACAAGGAGACAGAAATCACTATATTGACATTTTTAAATTCTCAACTGACTCAATTAATGCATAATCTTTTAAAATGCACAATTCAATCAACTACAAAGGTAAAATAGCGGGACTGGGTTCTGATATAGTCCAATTCAAAGACATTTATTTAAAATACTCATGCTGTTCTACACAGTTATAGGCTACTTTTGTCTCTGATTTGTCGCCTGGGTTAAATATCTTTGTTTATGCAGACGACATCCAGCTTTATGTAATGAAAGGAATCAGTGACTAACGAGAATAACGAGAATAAATGAGACTATAGCAGTAACTTTATGAGAACTTTTACAAAAAAACATAGTCTTCCCTTGTGTTTATTCTCATATCCTTGTATACCCTCCTCCCCCCCAAAAAAAGTATTATGGCCATAGTTTTTATAGAAAATAAAGTACATTTCCACAATAAAAAAGAACGAAAAAATTTAAGCTTAATTTCACACATTTGGGAGAAAAAAACTGGATGTTTTCTGATGTCGAATATTCGTGAATTTCTTAGAACTAAATAGTTATCCATGATTACATACATCAATTTGTTTGATTAAAACAAGCATATTGTAAAGTCAAACTGTTTTATCATCATTTGGATCATCTCCTGACCCCCACTTTGGGAACTCTATCCTCAACCTTCACCAATCAAACCTGTTCCAGACGAACTCATTCTTAGACAAAATAAACATTCAAGACAAACCACATTTAGTCCAGGCCAAAATCTAGATAAACAAAATTTCTTTATAGAAAAATAAAGTAATTATAGATAAATTCCAGACAAACCAAGTACCTGTTAGACAAAAAGGGAATCCACTGTAGACGGATTCTAGAGGAATCAGCTAAACTGATCTGGAAAACAAAGTAAAATCAGAATCAGCTTTTATTGGCAGACTTTGGTTGCCTCCTTACTTTCAACGTACGGCTGCAGCTTCAAACACTTTACGGGCTAATCAGTTTATTCTAGACCAATTCTGGACCAACCAAAGTGATTCAAATTTAATTACAGAAACACCAAACGCTTTAAAAACAAGGATTTGTTTCAGCTAAATGAAACTCTTTCCAGGTAAAACAAACTACAACCACTTCAGACCGTCTCTAGCCAAATCAGCTCGGCTCGTTCCAATCATCTTCTGAGCAAAGCAAACTGGTTCCAGACTGAGTCTAGACAATGTAAACCCTTTCTATAGAAACCAGAGTCACTCCAGACTGGTTTAGGATAAAGATTACTCGTTATAGAGTTAATCCAGACAAACCAAAGTTACTCTCTTCAGTTTTTTCTTTAGAGCTTTTGCTTTCATTCTGGAACGGACAGCAGGTTCATAAATACAGCTGGATAAGGAATAAATAATGTTAGGGAAACAAATTGGAAAAATTAAGTTATTCAACAGTATATCTTTTGAATTTATGTATTCATGGAATTTTTTAAAACTTTATTTTTACTTGATTTTGGCAGTTTCAGCCTTCCGTATCAGCAGCAGACAGCGTGCCTCAGTAACATCAGCTGTTTGGATGCTTTCACTGTTGAAGCTGTGGAAAATATATTAAACTCTAATCCACTACAGTGTTGCGTAATGTCATCTGCACGACCAGTTTTACACACTGATGCTCGTCTAAATGTCGTCTGTAAATATAAAAAAAGTCAACCTTGGCTTCACCTGCAAGGAAAAGATACAAAATCAGTTTTAGAAAGTTTACAAAGTGTTACTTTGGGGTAAACGGCTTCAATCTTTGACGTTAACACAACAGTGATGTTAGGATGTGGAGCACTTAGCAATTTTAGGGTGAAGTTTCAAATGCAAGAACCACAAATATTGGATTTTTAACGCACGTCTCATTGAAAAGTACAATAATTATATCGACCCAGGCTGCTAGTTGTTCATGATTTCATTAGTAGCAAACTAAGGCGACTCGCTTTGTTCGCTGCTTTTTTAGACATTTTTCCAGGACTGACTCCTCATGTTCCTCAAACTAGAAGATAAAAACCCTGAAAAGAGTCCTAGGCGGTTTTTACACAGTTCAGGGTTTCCGTAGCTCCCAGGTTCTCCTCTACGGTCCATTTCAGTAGCCTCAGTCAGACTGGTTGGGAGTCTGCGTTAAAATACTGAGCAGCGTACGTTCCCTGCAGGGCCGCGTACTCCGGCGCCATCAGAGCTCAGCAGTCTACGAAAATGACCGACTCACCGCTGACTTCCTGTTTCAGGACCAGCAGGTCCTGACGGCTGTCTCCACACTGACGCACCGCAGAGCTACGCTTCCTGGAGACATTTCCACCCTCTCTCTGATGCACATTCTTCAAAATTATCAATGTCTGCTGGACCAGAAGCATCCAGATCCAGTGTTAAAGTAGACAGCAGAACCAGTTTTTTTATATATTGCACACGACTAAATCAAGGGTAACACCATGTATGAGTGAAAAGCTGGGCGCTTTGTACAGCTGGAAGCTTAAATACCAACATTTATCAGTGATTTGTTTTTTTTCCTTAAGGCATCTGTTGTTTGTTATCTGAGAGCATCAGCGTGCTGCACACCAGAATCCTGCAGGCCAACAGAAGACATCGTTGGAGGGAGTTTCTAAGCGACTCCGTTGTATTCTGGCGGCTTTAAAAGCTTAATTTCTGTAAACTAATACTGCTGTCTGGTTAGACTGCATGTGCTTGTGCGTCTGCAGTCATTAAAGGCGGCATGCCGCAGTCAGTCATGCCAACGGATATGAGCGAAGTGTCTGCAGAGACCACCCGTCTGAGGAGGAACCCGCATCCTTCACCGCTCATCCCTTTAAACGTGGGTTCTATTGTGAAGAGGCTTTCTAGCTGCTTCTGCATGCAAGGGGGGGGGGGGCAACTTTAAAGACGACACAGACGTTTGACTCTCTGGTCCGTAGTGGACTTTTAAAAACTCAGGTTCTACTAAATAATCACATTTAGGGAAACCCTTTTTTCCTCCTCTCAGCCGTTTTCAGTGTCTGATGTATTTACAGCGGGCGGAGGACGGCCTTCGTCCAAACGGCGCGTCAGGAACGAGCCGCCGCGGTAAACACGAGAAATATCAGCGCTTTGTAAACATTTGACTCATTCTCTCCACCTCCCCGGTGTAGAAAGATGAAGCTGTAGAGCCGCGGCGGGTAAAGGATTTTTAACGTCTCTGTTTTATCTTTACACCAAAGGTTTCTGAGGGTGTGAGGAGTCGTCACAGCCCAGCTCACTTCCTGTCAGCCAGGACTCTGAAAACCTGCTCAGCAGCTTCCCTCATGGTCCCAGAAGGTTTGTTCATTGTGATCTGTTTACATATAAACATGTCTCTGTCAGATTTCTACCTCAAAGGGGGGCGGGGTGGGGGGGTGAGGGTGTACAGGCGGGTTGTAGAGGACAGGCTGGGCCGCGCTCTCCCTGCCACTAAAAGCCCTTGATGTGGCAGTAGGCCTCCAGGCTGGAGAAGAAGATGTAGAGCAGCCAGAGGCCGAAGAACAGCATGGTGGTCAGCAGGCGGGACACTCTGGGGCCGCCCAGCTCGCCGCCGATGGAGGGCCGGCGCCTGAACAGCAGCACGGCCATGCAGATGAAAGCGAAGATGGTGAAGAGCGTGACGGAGAAGGCCAGCGATCCCGGGTCCACGATGAACTGTTTGCCTTTGGCCGCCCAGTAGACGGCGGCCACCGACCACGCCACGCCGATCCCCAGGAACACGTTGACCGCGTTGCTGCCCGTGACGTTCCCGACGGACGCGTCGGCGTGCTGGTCCTGCATGGCGGCCACTTTGCTGGCAAAGGTGTCTGCGGGTGGGGGGGGGAAAGGGGAGAAGAGAGCAGGTGAGACACGGCGGCAGAAAAAAGTTCTGCTGCTCAGAGAGGAACAACGTTAGCAGAACACAACCACAAGCTTCAACGTGTTCACCAGGACGTCTGTGAGAAACGTGAAGCAATGTGTAACTGTAGCCATGCTTAATGCTCAAAGGTTTTACTGAAGAAAAGCACCAAACATGTGGTCTGCATTTGTATCCAGGGCAGGGCCTCTGGAGTCACTCGTCTGTAGAACCACCTTCTGCTGACAGGACGACTGCAGGCCTTCAGCAGATCGGCTCAGCTTCACACATCTAGAAACGGAAATGTTTCCCCGTTCTTATTGGAAAAACGGATTGTGAGCATCTGTGAATGTCGCTGACTACTGGCACAGATTGCTTAGTGGATTTATGTCTAATTGTTCAGGGTGGAATTCCTGCTGGAAGCTGTGGCTGGACGATAATACAATAATATTTATCGATCGACAGGCGTATATGGATGATAGAAACAAAAAAGTTCGATAAAAAGTTCAATAGAATATTAGTTTTCTTTCCTTTTGCATTCTAGCCATGTAGGTTAATATTATATCCTCCCAACCAATCACAACGCAGACCCAGGAACCAAGCTCCGCCCCCTTCAGAGAGTTCAGAGAGCACACGTTATTTTATTGTTTCTAAAAAACTTGCAGTTTTGGTAAAAAGTTGGTTGACTAAAGGGTGGAGTTTGAATTCAGTGTTTGTGTCTGTATCTAAAAATATGTTGCTATTTTGTAGCGTCCCACATCATGATGCTGCCACCGCCATGTTTTATCATGGAGATGCCGTGTTCAGTGTAATGAGTGGAGTTTGGTTTCCATTACAAACAGCTTTTTGGAGCAAAAAGTTTCCATTTTACTGTAGGAGAAGCGTCTTCTTTCACATATTTGCAGCTTGTAAACAGGAGTCTTATGGCGAGCTTTAAAATATCATTTACTTCTTGTCACTCTTCCATAACGCACAGGCCTATTTGCCTGGGATATATATTGTTTTAATATCTAATTCTGCTTTAAACTTCTCCACAGCTCCCTCCCTGGCCGTTCCACTGTGTTCCTGGGCCTTTATGACGGTAGTTGTTCTCTAACAAACCTCTGAGGTAGGGCTGGGCGATAAATTGCTTTAATCGATTACTTCGAAATTACAATTTATCAAGATTTAATATTAGGAAAAATCTGGCTTTTATTTTGCCAATGAACTCATTAGGCTTCCTTGAAGAGAATAGCAGCAATGCTGAGTAATATATAGTCAAAATATTGCAAAGAGGAAACTTTTTTTTAACCAAATTTATTACATTTACTTATTTTATTAAGTTGAAGTTACACAAGTGAATTAAAGCCTGTTCTCACCTCATTGTGTAAAACCAACAGCAGCAAACATTTAGTTATATTTTCATTGTTTACAATAACAACAATGTTTTAGGATGTTTTTCAGATTGGATTTAGTTTCTTTTTTAATTCAGATCAAATCCCAGACAAAATACTTAATTTAAAAGCAAGTTTTCAAAATAATTGATCTAAATTTATTTTTGTAAAATGAAAAGGAGGGTAAAAATTGATTAATCGGGTTCGGTATAATAACAATAAATAAAATAATAAAATCAGCCCTAGTTGAAGCCTTCACAGGCTTTTATATTGAGGATAAAATTCACAAAGGTGGATTCTGTTTACAGGTTAAGTGGCTCCTGGAGGCACTGGATTTTATCTCCATTTAAATTTGTGAAAAATGAAAACATAAAAACATTACCGACATAAAATCCAAATGATCACATTAAAGTTTGTGGTTGTAACATGGGAAAATGTGACAAGTTCAAATGGTTTCAACGTTTGTTTGCGAGGAACCACAGAGGACTGCATAAACAACACAACGAAAAATAATTAAAGTTCTGACCCAAAACCTACTGAAAAGACATAAAAAAAGATAATGAGACACATAATGGCTTCAACGAAAAATAAAACTACCACACAGTAATACTTAATTACAACCCCCCCCAAAGAAAATCAATCATGAGATCCAAAATTATACAAAAAAACCCACAAAATTCTGATTATTTCAGCTTTTAGCTTTATGTTCTCCTTTTTTTTAGCTCTGTAGCAGCAACATCTGGCCAGATGTTCTGCTCTGACAACATCCTGGAGGGCAAAATATGCAAAATACACCTATTTTTCATGCTTTGTTATAAATATTGTCATTTTTTTAATCTATGTTAATGCAAGTGTGAATAAACAGGAAGACTAATGGAACAAAATAAAGCATTAGATGCATGCTTAAGCAAAGATGAAAAGAAGACACAAAGTAAACCATAAAAAACGACGCAGAGGACATTTCAAACCCACCTGGGATTGAGGTTCCCAGAGCCACAAACACCACAGCGGTCACGCTGTCCCGCAGCCCCACAGTGCAGCCGAAGTGGGACGCCAAGTCCCCGATGATGGCGGTGAGGAACCCGATGACACTGATGGACACGATGAAGCAGGCCCAGCCGTTCCAGTACTCTGTGGGTGGGACGCAGGCGAACAGAACCTTCCAGAAGACGGTGAGGAAATGCATAACGTAGTCGTAACACGATGGGAGACGCTCCTCACGGCCTTCCTCGTCGTCGTCGCCGTCGCCTGGAGGAGAGCGGAGAGGTAAGGCGCGTTAAAAACATGAATTATTCAGCTCTGCACTGCAAAAACTAAACAAAAAATAAGTCAAATTTTCTTGAAATTAGTGTAGATGTCCTTGTTTTGAGCACGTAAATAAGATGATTTGCCAATGGAATGAGATTTTTGCACTTAAAATAGTAACAACTCGTCTCCATCATCTTCTTTAGAGGGCAGAATATCTAATTATCTCATTTTAGGGGTCAAAATACTCATTCCATTGGCAGATCATCTTATTTACCTTCACAAATCAAGGACAAATACACAAATTTCAACAAAATATGACTTATTTTTAGTTCCGTTTTTGCAGTGTGATAGGCTTGTCTTTGCTTTAGTCTTATTTTAAAGGAGCAATGAGTAAGAAATTTACTGCAAAATCAACCTAAGTCATTCTCATTTGTCACCCAGGATGGAAGTAACATTCCCTATAAACAATCCGTCCTCTCCATCAACAATGTCTTAGTCACGTTTTTCTCCTTTTAAACCTAGAGGTACGGTCCAGAACTACTTTGGTTCAGAGTGCAGCCCGTGTTTACTTCCTGGTTCCTCAGGCTCCAGTACAAAAGGAGGTGACATCAATTATCTACTTAAACAATACTAAAAAAATGATGAAACATTATGTTATTTGAGGCCCCAGTTAGTTGTATTTTTAAATATTGCCTTGTAAATGTATGTAAAGGTGGCCAATGTAAAATTAAAAAGGATCGTAGCTAAGGTGAGATAATTTATTCCTAATTATATTTCCTGGCTCTCCCAGCATGTAAGCGCCAGATTCTTGAACGCCTTTGTGTGAGTAGACCACCCAGCGATCCTTGTTCTGATTTCCTGTTACTGATCCGTATCTCTCCAGTTTTCCAGACGGAGCCGTCAGGATCAATCCCCCAGAGCCAGCGCTACCTCCTCGGTGTGTTTTCACCCTCACTGAGTTACTCCACTAACCTTATTCTCCTCTCTGCAGAGATCCTGATACGAGTTCCGGTCGTTTCCTGTTCCAGCTACACCACTTTATTGAAAATAAGCCTTTTAAAACGTTGAACTCATTGTATTGGTTGAATTACTGGGTCTCAAGAATCTGATGGTGCATTATAATACTGTATATCATGTTGGTGAAGATTCTCAGTCTTCCAGGTCATGGTCATTCCAAAAAAAAGGTAAAAAAAACAAAGCAACTGGACTAGTTTTTCATAGTTGAAGACGTTTCGCTTCCTCTCCAGGAAGCTTTCTCAATTCAAAAAGTCTGGAGTAATGTGGAGTAACAAGCTTTATACTACTGCCTAATAAAGGCCTTGTAAAGGCTTAGATAACATGCAAATTCAACCGAAACAGGTCCACCCCTTAGTACGTCTTCAACTACGAAAAACAAGTCCAGTTGCTTTGTTTTTTACTTTTTTTGGAACTGTATATCATGCTGTACTGATGCATTCTGTATCAATATGTCTCTAAACTGCTTTAACTGCTTATTTATCCAGGTGATGTTTATCATCACAGATGCTAAAAATGTTCCCCTAATACGAATGATAGAGGCTGGATGGTAGGAGCAGTATCCAGAGAGTTTTTTTTATAAAAAGTTCTGGAAATCTAAATAGAGACCAGGTATATTTTCCACAGCCAGGTGGCAGCAGAGGTCTCTGATTTTTCTCCCTGAGCAGAAACAGGACCAGGCTGTGAAAATTAAATGAAAGGGTTAATTTAAGACAAAACATCTTGGCTCAAGACTGGTTTAGATAAAAAAAAAGACGAAAGTGACGTTAAAATCAGCATTTTCAAAACTGTGACACCCATCATTAAGAACACAGCAGTGGCTTTAAGAGCACCACAGATCCAGATTGATAACCAGACGTTTTACAGCTAAACTTGGAGCGGTCAGCGCCAAACGGACCTGATGGCGATCCTGAATGATAAACGGTTCCATCCGTCACCCTTACCGGTCCAAACAGAGCTCACCTGCGCTGACGGTGACGGCCTCCACGAACTGCTCCCTCCAGGAGTGCGTGCCGATCACCAGCGCCAGGTTGGTCTTCTTAATGAGCTTGTCGACGGTGCTCTGCCAATCAGAACACACTTGATCAGAGACGCTCAGGGACAGGTGACAGGCGCTCAGGTGAGGCCTGCAGAAACTCGTTAATCTCGCTTTGACGAGGCGTGAGCAGAGAAGAGGGTGAGAACGTCACAGTTTCAGACAGAAAAGGTAATTTACTTCAGAACACTAAAGTAGTCCTTAAAGGAGAGAGCTGCTTTTCTGAGGTCATTGCTGATGTCTTTCCGCCCCAACATTGGCTGCAGTCACACCTAAACTCTCCACAGCAAGAAAACTGCTGGAACCGCTTTTATAGAGCAGCTCACCCTTATTTATGATCAGTTGTTAAATATATTTTACTACCAGCACCTTAGTCTCATCAAAATTAATTTCATTTGTAAGCAAATAAAAAAACAAGCTGTACTAAAACAGGTCAAACTGAGACACAGATAATAATAATAAAACAGGACAAAAAGCAGAAAGTGACGCATCACAAAGACTGTAGTGAAATAAAGCAGAAACAAACCGTCTCACAGGGTTTAAAAGCTACTGAAAACACTTAAAAACAGCCAAAGAAGCCTGTCTAACATTTTACGGCCTGATCTCCAGTTTCTGGTTCCGCCAACAGAAAGCGGTCCGTCAAGGACAGAAATGCCGTAAACGCGTTTAAAAGCCGAGAAGAATGGTTTAAAAGTCAATAAGGAGAGATGTTTGCTGTTTGTGTCGTAGAAGAAGAGCGGCATGACGGAGCGGCCTGAGTTATTATCTCCAGGCCACGCTTTCACACGACTGGTTCCATCTCTGAAAGAAACCACAGACCTGGTCGTCAAAGCTGGACCCCATGGAGGCAGCGAAGGGTGCGCTTAGTTTTTCAGAGCCAGAGTTTTTGTTTTGGCTTTATTTCTGTGTGGAATCTGTCGTGCTGTTTAGGAGATTAGGCCGAGGCGTTAGCTGAGTTGTAGATACTTACATCTACTTTTCTAGAAGGGAAAGCAGTAATGATCATCAGTAATGTGTGTGGACTGTAAAGTAGTTATAGAGCTGCGGGGTGGGTGGGGGGGTGCTTCTGCAGCAGAGACCTGCAGAGGTGCACGCCTCCAGCGAGCCGCTGTACGGAGGGCAACTAATGCATCTTCAATAATTCAGAGCCACAGTGGGGGGGGGGGGGGGGGGGGGGGGGGGGGGCATTGGTCCAGTGGAGGGAAACAGAGCAAAGGTGGATTATGAAACATGTCCAGGTGACCACAGGGTTTTCCATTTCAGATCCTTTTGTCTAAAGTCGGGCGTACACTGTACGATTTTTTGCCCTTTTTAGGCCGATTCGTCCGTCGTGCAACAATTTGGATCGGGCTTCATTTCAGCTGCATAGTGCTTCCTGTGTGGTGTAGCATCCAGGGCGTAACGAGGGGCGATCAGCCTCTCACCATCTCCCCATCAGGAACCAGACGGTTGGTTGTATGGGGCCCTTTACTAGGTTATTTTGATAAACTTGTAACTCTCCCTTCTCACTAGTAAACAAGTCCCAATGTAGGGTGTTTCCATTTGGGATAATAATCCCCCCCTCCCTTTCTTTTTATTTTTTTAATTCCTCCCAATTTTATTTATTTATTTTTTTCTCTTTACCAGCACAGGGGTAGTTGGGGTTGGATGGGGTTTATCAAATTATAAAAATGTTGAATTGCTGTGTGGTTCTTGTTATATTGTACACGGTCAAAGGAATTGTAACAACTGCTAAACACTACAATCTGAATGGCATTGTACATGTTTTAACAACATTAAAAATATGATAAAAAAAAAAAGAAAAGAAAATCAAACATGTCTGACATCCAGTCGACCCTCCTGAGGTGATGGTGAGCGCCTCCTGCTGGTGAAGCAGAGCTACGAGCCGATTTCCCCCAACCTCACACTGAGCATGTGCAGACAAGGGAATTCATCTTCTTCTTCTCAGAGGAAAACACAGGAGAGGAGAGAATCATGATGGCGGTACGTGTGACATGGAGTCAAACTACGGAGGAGAAACTCGTAGAATTACCAAGGCAGCGAGTTTGGTTCTAGTGAGCCTCATATTTAACAGAGAGCATCAACATTTGACCCTTTTTCTTCTTCTACTGTTTATGTTTGGCTTCCGGATAGACGAGTCCGAGTAGCGCCATCTCTCTACGAGGCTAAGTCCGACGTTTTAGACGTACAGTGTGAGCAGTCAGGTCACATCAGAGCATCAGGCCATACAGAACAGAGATGGAGAGCAGTTTGTTTAAATTAAATTAATTAAAAAGTCATTTCTGGTTTAGTTGTTTTTTTGTATTTCTTTTTTACCAAGTTTCTGCTATAATCAAACATTATAACCATCTAAACTCAGGCGACACGCGGCCCACAGAGGTGCAGAAGAAGGAAAGGAGTGAATGTGCACCTTGAACTCGTACGACTCCTCGATGACCACCTCCAGGCGGCTGTGCTCGCCCAGGATGGGCTTCCCCATCTCAGCGATCCTCCGGGCCTCCTCTTCCTCAGAGCTCAGCTGCCCCTCCGCTGCCTCTGTGGGACAGAGAGAAAAACACAGAAACAATGAAATGAAATAAAAAAAAAACGCCTTTCTCTTCCCCCCCAGGATCCAGAATCAACAACAGTCTGGGGGCTGAGGCCTGGGCGGCTCCCTGGGGAGCGGCGGCGTCAGTCTGGGCATGACAGGGGGAGATGGAGGAAGATGAGGAAGATGAGGAAGATGTAATGTGTGTTTTTATCTGTGAGAGATCAGCACACTGAGAGCCATGCAGCAGATTTCAGGGACGGCTCTGCAGAGAGGGACAACGATCCTGCTCTACCTCCTTTAGGCTCACAGACCAGAATAACTTAACGCCTTATGTTCACTTTGTGTCAGTAAATCAAAGTCATTATTTTTTATTTTAGAAAAGATGAGAAACTACATTTATCAACTGGTGTGAATCCAGCTGAAATTCAGATATTTTATTGTGTGTAGTTTTCCAGTTTGATTGGAAACAAAGACGGCGAAATGCATTTGAAGTGGATGTAATAAAGGGAAATTAGGACCTCCTCCAGGTTCTTAAGCTTGGCTCTAAAATAAACAAAAATAATAAATAAAAAATAGATGGTTGATCTCTGCCATGGTCAGATATCCAGAAAAGATCAAGCAGCACGTAGTCAGACTGCTCCTCACAGCCTTGTTCATGTATCGATCTAAATTCTGGAGATTTTATCTTGAAATAATGACCAGATTTAACAAATTGTCAGAAACAAACATTTGATTAAAGATTCATTAAAACTAAGTCATAAAGTCCTTTAATCCTTTAATCCTCAACAATTTCCCCTCATTTTCTAAGATGATTGTTTAGTTTCTCTGCCTCAAATCATCAAGCAGGTGATGTTAGAGCTACTGAATAATTTCTATTGTTCTATTGATGGATGGATGCAAGGATGGATGGATGAATGGATGGATGAATTAATGATCAATTGATGGATGAATGAATGAATGATCGATGGACGAATGGATGGATGCAAGGATGGATGGATGATAAATTGATAGATTGGACGGATGCAAGGATGGATGGATGAATGGATGGATGGATGAATGAATGAATGATCGATGGACGAATGGATGAATGGATGGATGCAAGGATGGATGGATGAATGATGGATGGATAAATGATGAATGGATGAATGATGGATGGATGGATGAATGGATGGTTGGATGGATGGATGAATGGATGATAGATGGATGGATGAATGGATGAATGGATGGATGCAAGAATGGATGGATGAATGACGGATGGATAAATGATGAAAGGATGAATGATGGATGGATGGATGAATGGATGTATGGATGTATGGATGAATGGATGGATGAATGGATTAATGATCAATGGATGGATGCAAGGATGGATGGATGAATGGATTAATGATCAATGGATGGATGGATGCAAGGATGGATGGATGAATGGATGATAGATGGATGGATGGATGGATTAATGATCAATTGATGGATGAATGATGGATGGATGGATGAATGATGGATGGATAAATGATGAATGGATGAATGATGGATGGATAAATGATGAATGGATGAATGATGGATGGATGAATGGATGAATGGATCAATGATGAATAGATGGATGGCAGGATGGATTGTTAATTTGTCCACAACCATGTTTTCTAATAAAGTTTTAAATAACTCATCAAAGCCTGAAGTGATTCGGCTCAGGTTGAGTCAGTGGAACCTCCATCACTGAAACACAGCAAACCTTCAACAAATCTCAATCCAAGCGCTAAATAAATGAACCGTTCCGCCGTCTGAACCCGTCCTCCAGCTCCTTTTGGTTTCAGAATCCCACGCGGCAAAACCCACAGAAGCGCCACAAATCTGGGAAGAAACGCGAGTTAAAGGGAAACTACTGCGGCAACAAACCAGCCAGACTGAGAGGCAACAGAGCCTGGAGGAAAGGCGCCTGCTGAGCAGAGCAAGAAGCAGCAACTGTTTCAGCCCAGAGCGCTGGCGGCTGCGCTCACACGCTCCCATCTGTCAGCTCTCGGCCCACTTCCTGGTTCTGGTTCTCATCCAGCCAACCGGAGCTCACGTCGGGGAAACAGCCCAGAGCCAATCAGAGAGTAAAGGGAATGAGATCAGGAGCTAAAGAAGGTTGCTCTCAGCCGACCTGCATTTATTTCACACTGCAGAAATAAAAGTTGACTTTATTTGGCCAGAAAAAAAGTTTTTCAACCTGTTATTGGATTATTATCCTAAAGTCACTATGACCTGACGCCACTTCAGGACATGTGAGCACTGGAGACACGAGAACTGCACATCAAGGCCAAGACCAATGTTGGCGTATTTACTGAGCAGGATAATGATTGTCTGGGATAGATGTGATAGTTTGGGGTTAGTTTTTAGTTTTGGACTTCCCTTTATTTAATCTGTCACTCCTCTCTCACCAGCCAGTAATCAGCCAGTTGAGTTGAGCCACCAGCCAATCAGTTTGCCTGTCACTAGTCACCAACCAATCAGTTTGTTCCATTTCCAGTCTCCACCCTTCTTTAGATCAGTTCCAATTAGTTTTCAACTCCAGTCACCTGTTCACTCCTCTATATATAGCTGCCTCAGACCGCTCTTCAGTGCCAGATTATTACAAACCTTCCGGTGAGTCTTATCTAACGTTTTTGCCTTCCAGCCCGTAATTCAATTCCTGCTTGTCTCCTGTTTTTCTGAGCTTGCCTAGACCTTGTTGGATCTGAACGCCTGCCGGTTATGGACCTGTAACGACGCTACGACTCTGCTCTCGTATTCTGCTCAAGACATTCTTGCACCTCGGATCACCCGGCTGGATTTTGGACTGGTTTCTGGACTGTTGAACTCTAATTATCCTTTTCCTTCCCCCTGCCTGTCTTCCTGTTCCGACCATTGCCTGCTTAATTATTAAACTATCTAAAACGTTCTCTGCTTGTCTGGCTGAATTTTGGGTCCTCTGTTTTGTCTTAGGGCGAGGCCGCCGTCAGGTATTAGTAAGAGGCGAGAGCGAAGGCTGGACAGAAACAGGCAGACGAAGGCTGCAGCCGGACCGTAGGGGGTGATTACTTTCATCTAACCCAGGGGTGTCAAACTCATTTTGGTTTAGGGGCCGCATTCAGCTTAATCTGATCTCAAGAGGGCCACACGAGTAAACTCATTGTAAGATTAAATAGAACTAATAAATGTGGACTTGTTGTTGATTTTTATATTAAGTTATTTTCACTTTTACAAAATATATTATGAATAACCTCAGCGTTTTTAAGAAAAGTATGTGCAATTTCAACAATACTTTTACTCAGTTAAACATTTACTTGTGCGTTATGCATAAGAACTGATCACAGTGATTGTACAATGTTGAAAATCTAACCCTATTCACATTATTTAGAACTTAAAAACACTGTCCTGCATGACAAAATACATCAAACAGATAAAAATTAAAAATTTATTTAAAATCATTTTTCCACACCTGAAGCTTAATCTGCTAATTAAAACACAGCGCCCCTCGTGGACAATATGGGAACTGCAGATTTTCAATTAAATGAAGTACATGTTTTTTTCAATTATTGTTTTATCATTCTTTTCCTTTTATCTCCTTTTTCTTTCACCTTTTCTTTGTTTTCTTGTTCTTCCTTTCCTCTCCTACTTTCCCATTGTAGTGTCCATATCATTTGAGATATTCCCCGCATGAATCATAATAAAACTATTCACATTCATAAATTAAGCGGAGCACTATGGAAAAAGCAGTTCTGCTCCACTTGTGAAAGTCAAATCTGGTGAGCTCTTTTTGGCATTAAGACAATTCTTGTTGCCGCATTGCCAGACAGGACACTAAAAAAATATATATATTTTTTTTCTTGAATAATGATAATGCATTTAGCCACCGGGCTGGACTAAATTGTTCGGCGGGCCGGAACCGGCTGGAACTTCACCGACTTCTTCACCGTTTCCTTATTCAATAAGTCTTGGAGGTCAGTTATAGTTTGACTTTCCTGCCGCGGGGACGTGTTAGCGCTCGTCGGGGCCGGTGGCAACGTTAAAATGTTTCCGTTTGAATCCTCTAATTGTCAGTAAGAGGCGATCAGAGCAGCTTTGATCCGGCTGAATATGCAGCAGGGCATCTTCTCGTTTGTGTTTATTCAGACTTCCTAAGCAGCTGTTTGGGATTCAGCTCTGACTGCTGCAGGTTTTAAAAGTGGCCCTTCTCTGTATTCGCCGGTGACTTTAGTTTGCAACTGATGCTTTTTCACATTTATACTTAGATGTCATTCGTTAACACTTAAACGCTGATCACTCACTGCAGGAGCCCTGCCACCACTAGATGTCTGCGTCTGGTTTATTCACAGGGTTCCTACATATTTATGCATGTTAATATATTTCATACTCTGTGGCGTCTCTGCGTTTGGGCCCAGTGGGGCCAGACCCCACCAGATGTCGCTGTGGGGTTCTATCTTTGCAATAATCAGTGGGAGATGGTCGTTCTGTATAAAGCAATACTGTCAAAAAGACAAATTTCCTTGACAATAAATTCTGTAATAAACATTTGTGTCTATGTATCTAAGCTCAGCAGCTAAATCCTCCTGAGGAGCCTTAATATTGGGGCCCACCAACGTTTGTTTAACTAATGAATGTCTGAAGTCACAGTGAGCATGCTCAGTACGCTCTCAGTAGACAGCTGTGGGGCACAAATCCTACGGCCCCAAGCTCAGATCGTCCAATCAGAACACTGGAAATGCAGACACTACGTTTACGTTCTGCTGGATAGTGTGTGACCATCTAATCAAGGCAGATTTATTTATATAGAACATTTCAGTACAAGGACAATGCAAATTGGGAAATAACAGAATAAAAGCAAGAAACAAAAAACAGTTGGAATAAAATGTAGGAAGTCTAAGACTAAGAACGTAGAGAACATGGACCCGGTTCTGAAGTCCTTCCACTAAGACTAAGAACATAGAGAACATGGACCCGGTTCTGAAGTCCTCACTAAGACTAAGAACGTAGAGAACATGGACCCGGTTCTGAAGTCCTTCCACTAAGACTAAGAACGTAGAGAACATGGACCCGGTTCTGAAGTCCTCACTAAGACTAAGAACGTAGAGAACATGGACCCGGTTCTAAAGTCCTCACTGAGACTAAGAACGTAGAGAACATCGACCCGGTTCTGAAGTCCTTCCACTAAGACTAAGAACGTAGAGAACATGGACCCGGTTCTGAAGTCCTTCCACTAAGACTAAGAACATAGAGAACATGGACCCGGTTCTGAAGTCCTCACTGAGACTAAGAACGTAGAGAACATCGACCCGGTTCTGAAGTCCTTCCACTAAGACTAAGAACGTAGAGAACATGGACCCGGTTCTGAAGTCCTCACTAAGACTAAGAACGTAGAGAACATGGACCCGGTTCTAAAGTCCTCACTGAGACTAAGAACGTAGAGAACATCGACCCGGTTCTGAAGTCCTTCCACTAAGACTAAGAACGTAGAGAACATGGACCCGGTTCTGAAGTCCTTCCACTAAGACTAAGAACGTAGAGAACATGGACCTGGTTCTGAAGTCCTTCCACTAAGACTAAGAACGTAGAGAACATGGACCCGGTTCTGAAGTCCTTCCACTAAGATTAAGAACGTAGAGAACATGGACCCGGTTCTGAAGTCCTCACTAAGACTAAGAACGCAGAGAACATGGACCCGGTTCTGAAGTCCTTCCACTAAGACTAAGAACGTAGAGAACATGGACCCGGTTCTGAAGTCCTTCCACTAAGACTAAGAACGTAGAGAACATGGACCCGGTTCTGAAGTCCTTCCACTAAGACTAAGAACGTAGAGAACATGGACCTGGTTCTGAAGTCCTTCCACTAAGACTAAGAACGTAGAGAACATGGACCTGGTTCTGAAGTCCTTCCACTAAGACTAAGAACGTAGAGAACATGGACCCGGTTCTGAAGTCCTCACTAAGACTAAGAACGTAGAGAACATGGACCCGGTTCTGAAGTCCTCACTAAGACTAAGAACGTAGAGAACATGGACCCGGTTCTGAAGTCCTTCCACTAAGACTAAGAACGTAGAGAACATGGACCCGGTTCTGAAGTCCTTCCACTAAGACTAAGAACGTAGAGAACATGGACCCGGTTCTGAAGTCCTTCCACTAAGACTAAGAACGTAGAGAACATGGACCCGGTTCTGAAGTCCTTCCACTAAGACTAAGAACGTAGAGAACATGGACCCGGTTGTGAAGTCCTTCCACTAAGACTAAGAACGTAGAGAACATGGACCCGGTTCTGAAGTCCTTCCACTAAGACTAAGAACGTAGAGAACATGGACCCGGTTCTGAAGTCCTTCCACTAAGACTAAGAACGTAGAGAACATGGACCCGGTTCTGAAGTCCTTCCACTAAGACTAAGAACGTAGAGAACATGGACCTGGTTCTGAAGTCCTTCCACTAAGATTAAGAACGTAGAGAACATGGACCCGGTTCTGAAGTCCTCACTAAGACTAAGAACGCAGAGAACATGGACCCGGTTCTGAAGTCCTTCCACTAAGACTAAGAACGTAGAGAACATGGACCCGGTTCTGAAGTCCTTCCACTAAGACTAAGAACGTAGAGAACATGGACCCGGTTCTGAAGTCCTTCCACTAAGACTAAGAACGTAGAGAACATGGACCTGGTTCTGAAGTCCTTCCACTAAGACTAAGAACGTAGAGAACATGGACCTGGTTCTGAAGTCCTTCCACTAAGACTAAGAACGTAGAGAACATGGACCCGGTTCTGAAGTCCTCACTAAGACTAAGAACGTAGAGAACATGGACCCGGTTCTGAAGTCCTCACTAAGACTAAGAACGTAGAGAACATGGACCCGGTTCTGAAGTCCTTCCACTAAGACTAAGAACGTAGAGAACATGGACCCGGTTCTGAAGTCCTTCCACTAAGACTAAGAACGTAGAGAACATGGACCCGGTTCTGAAGTCCTTCCACTAAGACTAAGAACGTAGAGAACATGGACCCGGTTCTGAAGTCCTTCCACTAAGACTAAGAACGTAGAGAACATGGACCCGGTTGTGAAGTCCTTCCACTAAGACTAAGAACGTAGAGAACATGGACCCGGTTCTGAAGTCCTTCCACTAAGACTAAGAACGTAGAGAACATGGACCCGGTTCTGAAGTCCTTCCACTAAGACTAAGAACGTAGAGAACATGGACCCGGTTCTGAAGTCCTCACTAAGACTAAGAACGTAGAGAACATAGACCCGGTTCTGAAGTCCTCAGTAAGACTAAGAACGTAGAGAACAAGAACCCGGTTCTGAAGTCCTCACTAAGACTAAGAACGTAGAGAACATGGACCCGGTTCTGAAGTCCTTCCACTAAGACTAAGAACGTAGAGAACATGGACCTGGTTCTGAAGTCCTTCCACTAAGACTAAGAACGTAGAGAACATGGACCCGGTTCTGAAGTCCTTCCACTAAGATTAAGAACGTAGAGAACATGGACCCGGTTCTGAAGTCCTCACTAAGACTAAGAACGCAGAGAACATGGACCCGGTTCTGAAGTCCTTCCACTAAGACTAAGAACGTAGAGAACATGGACCCGGTTCTGAAGTCCTTCCACTAAGACTAAGAACGTAGAGAACATGGACCCGGTTCTGAAGTCCTTCCACTAAGACTAAGAACGTAGAGAACATGGACCTGGTTCTGAAGTCCTTCCACTAAGACTAAGAACGTAGAGAACATGGACCTGGTTCTGAAGTCCTTCCACTAAGACTAAGAACGTAGAGAACATGGACCCGGTTCTGAAGTCCTCACTAAGACTAAGAACGTAGAGAACATGGACCCGGTTCTGAAGTCCTTCCACTAAGACTAAGAACGTAGAGAACATGGACCCGGTTCTGAAGTCCTTCCACTAAGACTAAGAACGTAGAGAACATGGACCCGGTTCTGAAGTCCTTCCACTAAGACTAAGAACGTAGAGAACATGGACCCGGTTCTGAAGTCCTTCCACTAAGACTAAGAACGTAGAGAACATGGACCCGGTTGTGAAGTCCTTCCACTAAGACTAAGAACGTAGAGAACATGGACCCGGTTCTGAAGTCCTTCCACTAAGACTAAGAACGTAGAGAACATGGACCCGGTTCTGAAGTCCTTCCACTAAGACTAAGAACGTAGAGAACATGGACCCGGTTCTGAAGTCCTTCCACTAAGACTAAGAACGTAGAGAACATGGACCTGGTTCTGAAGTCCTTCCACTAAGATTAAGAACGTAGAGAACATGGACCCGGTTCTGAAGTCCTCACTAAGACTAAGAACGCAGAGAACATGGACCCGGTTCTGAAGTCCTTCCACTAAGACTAAGAACGTAGAGAACATGGACCCGGTTCTGAAGTCCTTCCACTAAGACTAAGAACGTAGAGAACATGGACCCGGTTCTGAAGTCCTTCCACTAAGACTAAGAACGTAGAGAACATGGACCTGGTTCTGAAGTCCTTCCACTAAGACTAAGAACGTAGAGAACATGGACCTGGTTCTGAAGTCCTTCCACTAAGACTAAGAACGTAGAGAACATGGACCCGGTTCTGATGTCCTCACTAAGACTAAGAACGTAGAGAACATGGACCCGGTTCTGAAGTCCTCACTAAGACTAAGAACGTAGAGAACATGGACCCGGTTCTGAAGTCCTTCCACTAAGACTAAGAACGTAGAGAACATGGACCCGGTTCTGAAGTCCTTCCACTAAGACTAAGAACGTAGAGAACATGGACCCGGTTCTGAAGTCCTTCCACTAAGACTAAGAACGTAGAGAACATGGACCCGGTTCTGAAGTCCTTCCACTAAGACTAAGAACGTAGAGAACATGGACCCGGTTGTGAAGTCCTTCCACTAAGACTAAGAACGTAGAGAACATGGACCCGGTTCTGAAGTCCTTCCACTAAGACTAAGAACGTAGAGAACATGGACCCGGTTCTGAAGTCCTTCCACTAAGACTAAGAACGTAGAGAACATGGACCCGGTTCTGAAGTCCTCACTAAGACTAAGAACGTAGAGAACATAGACCCGGTTCTGAAGTCCTCAGTAAGACTAAGAACGTAGAGAACAAGAACCCGGTTCTGAAGTCCTCACTAAGACTAAGAACGTAGAGAACATGGACCCGGTTCTGAAGTCCTTCCACTAAGACTAAGAACGTAGAGAACATGGACCCGGTTCTGAAGTCCTCAGTAAGACTAAGAACGTAGAGAACATGGACCCGGTTCTGAAGTCCTTCCACTAAGACTAAGAACGTAGAGAACATGGACCCGGTTCTGAAGTCCTTCCACTAAGACTAAGAACGTAGAGAACATGGACCCGGTTCTGAAGTCCTTCCACTAAGACTAAGAACATAGAGAACATGGACCCGGTTCTGAAGTCCTCACTAAGACTAAGAACGTAGAGAACATGGACCCGGTTCTGAAGTCCTTCCACTAAGACTAAGAACGTAGAGAACATGGACCCGGTTCTGAAGTCCTCAGTAAGACTAAGAACGTAGAGAACAAGAACCCGGTTCTGAAATCCTCACTAAGACTAAGAACGTAGAGAACATGGACCCGGTTCTGAAGTCCTCACTAAGACTAAGAACGTAGAGAACATGGACCCGGTTCTGAAGTCCTCACTAAGACTAAGAACGTAGAGAGCATGGACCCGGTTCTGAAGTCCTCACTAAGACTAAGAACGTAGAGAACATGGACCCGGTTCTGAAGTCCTCACTAAGACTAAGAACGTAGAGAACATGGACCCGGTTCTGAAGTCCTTCCACTAAGACTAAGAACGTAGAGAACATGGACCCGGTTCTGAAGTCCTCACTAAGACTAAGAACGTAGAGAACATGGACCCGGTTCTGAAGTCCTCACTAAGACTAAGAACGTAGAGAACATGGACCCGGTTCTGAAGTCCTCACTAAGACTAAGAACGTAGAGAACATGGACCCGGTTCTGAAGTCCTTCCACTAAAACTAAGAAGGTAGAGAACATGGACCCAGTTCTGAAGTCCTCACTAAGACTAAGAACGTAGAGAACATGGACCCGGTTCTGAAGTCCTCACTAAGACTAAGAACGTAGAGAACATGGACCTGGTTCTGAAGTCCTCACTAAGACTAAGAACGTAGAGAACATGGACCCGGTTCTGAAGTCCTCACTAAGACTAAGAACGTAGAGAACATGGACCCGGTTCTGAAGTCCTCACTAAGACTAAGAACGTAGAGAACATGGACCCGGTTCTGAAGTCCCCACTAAGACTAAGAACGTAGAGAACATGGACCCGGTTCTGAAGTCCTCACTAAGACTAAGAACGTAGAGAACATGGACCCGGTTCTGAAGTCCTTCCACTAAGACTAAGAGTGTAGAGAACATGGACCCGGTTCTGAAGTCCTCACTAAGACTAAGAACGTAGAGAACATGGACCCGGTTCTGAAGTCCTCACTAAGACTAAGAACGTAGAGAACATGGACCCGGTTCTGAAGTCCCCACTAAGACTAAGAACGTAGAGAACATAGACCCGGTTCTGAAGTCCTCACTAAGACTAAGAACGTAGAGAACATGGACCCGGTTCTGAAGTCCTCACTAAGAACGTAGAGAACATGGACCCGGTTCTGAAGTCCTCACTAAGACTAAGAACGTAGAGAACATGGACCCGGTTCTGAAGTCCTCACTAAGACTAAGAACGTAGAGAACATGGACCCGGTTCTGAAGTCCTCACTAAGACTAAGAACGTAGAGAACATAGACCCGGTTCTGAAGTCCTCACTAAGACTAAGAACGTAGAGAACATGGACCCGGTTCTGAAGTCCTTCCACTAAGACTAAGAGTGTAGAGAACATGGACCCGGTTCTGAAGTCCTCACTAAGACTAAGAACGTAGAGAACATGGACCCCGGTTCTGAAGTCCCCACTAAGACTAAGAACGTAGAGAACATAGACCCGGTTCTGAAGTCCTCACTAAGACTAAGAACGTAGAGAACATGGACCCGGTTCTGAAGTCCTCACTAAGAACGTAGAGAACATGGACCCGGTTCTGAAGTCCTCACTAAGACTAAGAACGTAGAGAACATGGACCCGGTTCTGAAGTCCTCACTAAGACTAAGAACGTAGAGAACATGGACCCGGTTCTGAAGTCCTTCCACTAAGACTAAGAACGTAGAGAACATGGACCCGGTTCTGAAGTCCCCACTAAGACTAAGAACGTAGAGAACATGGACCCGGTTCTGAAGTCCCCACTAAGACTAAGAACGTAGAGAACATGGACCCGGTTCTGAAGTCCTCACTAAGACTAAGAACGTAGAGAACATGGACCCGGTTCTGAAGTCCTCACTAAGACTAAGAACGTAGAGAACATGGACCCGGTTCTGAAGTCCTCACTAAGACTAAGAACGTAGAGAACATGGACCCGGTTCTGAAGTCCTCACTAAGACTAAGAACGTAGAGAACATGGACCCGGTTCTGAAGTCCTCACTAAGACTAAGAACGTAGAGAACATGGACCCGGTTCTGAAGTCCTCACTAAGACTAAGAACGTAGAGAACATGGACCCGGTTCTGAAGTCCTTCCACTAAGACTAAGAACGTAGAGAACATGGACCCGGTTCTGAAGTCCTCACTAAGACTAAGAACGTAGAGAACATGGACCCGGTTCTGAAGTCCTCACTAAGACTAAGAACGTAGAGAACATGGACCCGGTTCTGAAGTCCTCACTAAGACTAAGAACGTAGAGAACATGGACCCGGTTCTGAAGTCCTCACTAAGACTAAGAACGTAGAGAACATGGACCGGTTCTGAAGTCCTTCCACTAAGACTAAGAACGTAGAGAACATGGACCCGGTTCTGAAGTCCTTCCACTAAGACTAAGAACGTAGAGAACATGGACCCGGTTCTGAAGTCCTTCCACTAAGACTAAGAACGTAGAGAACATGGACCCGGTTCTGAAGTCCTCACTAAGACTAAGAACGTAGAGAACATAGACCCGGTTCTGAAGTCCTCAGTAAGACTAAGAACGTAGAGAACAAGAACCCGGTTCTGAAGTCCTCACTAAGACTAAGAACGTAGAGAACATGGACCCGGTTCTGAAGTCCTTCCACTAAGACTAAGAACGTAGAGAACATGGACCCGGTTCTGAAGTCCTCAGTAAGACTAAGAACGTAGAGAACATGGACCCGGTTCTGAAGTCCTTCCACTAAGACTAAGAACGTAGAGAACATGGACCCGGTTCTGAAGTCCTTCCACTAAGACTAAGAACGTAGAGAACATGGACCCGGTTCTGAAGTCCTTCCACTAAGACTAAGAACGTAGAGAACATGGACCCGGTTCTGAAGTCCTCACTAAGACTAAGAACGTAGAGAACATGGACCCGGTTCTGAAGTCCTTCCACTAAGACTAAGAACGTAGAGAACATGGACCCGGTTCTGAAGTCCTCAGTAAGACTAAGAACGTAGAGAACAAGAACCCGGTTCTGAAATCCTCACTAAGACTAAGAACGTAGAGAACATGGACCCGGTTCTGAAGTCCTCACTAAGACTAAGAACGTAGAGAACATGGACCCGGTTCTGAAGTCCTCACTAAGACTAAGAACGTAGAGAGCATGGACCCGGTTCTGAAGTCCTCACTAAGACTAAGAACGTAGAGAACATGGACCCGGTTCTGAAGTCCTCACTAAGACTAAGAACGTAGAGAACATGGACCCGGTTCTGAAGTCCTTCCACTAAGACTAAGAACGTAGAGAACATGGACCCGGTTCTGAAGTCCTCACTAAGACTAAGAACGTAGAGAACATGGACCCGGTTCTGAAGTCCTCACTAAGACTAAGAACGTAGAGAACATGGACCCGGTTCTGAAGTCCTCACTAAGACTAAGAACGTAGAGAACATGGACCCGGTTCTGAAGTCCTTCCACTAAAACTAAGAAGGTAGAGAACATGGACCCAGTTCTGAAGTCCTCACTAAGACTAAGAACGTAGAGAACATGGACCCGGTTCTGAAGTCCTCACTAAGACTAAGAACGTAGAGAACATGGACCTGGTTCTGAAGTCCTCACTAAGACTAAGAACGTAGAGAACATGGACCCGGTTCTGAAGTCCTCACTAAGACTAAGAACGTAGAGAACATGGACCCGGTTCTGAAGTCCTCACTAAGACTAAGAACGTAGAGAACATGGACCCGGTTCTGAAGTCCCCACTAAGACTAAGAACGTAGAGAACATGGACCCGGTTCTGAAGTCCTCACTAAGACTAAGAACGTAGAGAACATGGACCCGGTTCTGAAGTCCTTCCACTAAGACTAAGAGTGTAGAGAACATGGACCCGGTTCTGAAGTCCTCACTAAGACTAAGAACGTAGAGAACATGGACCCGGTTCTGAAGTCCTCACTAAGACTAAGAACGTAGAGAACATGGACCCGGTTCTGAAGTCCCCACTAAGACTAAGAACGTAGAGAACATAGACCCGGTTCTGAAGTCCTCACTAAGACTAAGAACGTAGAGAACATGGACCCGGTTCTGAAGTCCTCACTAAGAACGTAGAGAACATGGACCCGGTTCTGAAGTCCTCACTAAGACTAAGAACGTAGAGAACATGGACCCGGTTCTGAAGTCCTCACTAAGACTAAGAACGTAGAGAACATGGACCCGGTTCTGAAGTCCTCACTAAGACTAAGAACGTAGAGAACATAGACCCGGTTCTGAAGTCCTCACTAAGACTAAGAACGTAGAGAACATGGACCCGGTTCTGAAGTCCTTCCACTAAGACTAAGAGTGTAGAGAACATGGACCCGGTTCTGAAGTCCTCACTAAGACTAAGAACGTAGAGAACATGGACCCGGTTCTGAAGTCCCCACTAAGACTAAGAACGTAGAGAACATAGACCCGGTTCTGAAGTCCTCACTAAGACTAAGAACGTAGAGAACATGGACCCGGTTCTGAAGTCCTCACTAAGAACGTAGAGAACATGGACCCGGTTCTGAAGTCCTCACTAAGACTAAGAACGTAGAGAACATGGACCCGGTTCTGAAGTCCTCACTAAGACTAAGAACGTAGAGAACATGGACCCGGTTCTGAAGTCCTTCCACTAAGACTAAGAACGTAGAGAACATGGACCCGGTTCTGAAGTCCCCACTAAGACTAAGAACGTAGAGAACATGGACCCGGTTCTGAAGTCCCCACTAAGACTAAGAACGTAGAGAACATGGACCCGGTTCTGAAGTCCTCACTAAGACTAAGAACGTAGAGAACATGGACCCGGTTCTGAAGTCCTCACTAAGACTAAGAACGTAGAGAACATGGACCCGGTTCTGAAGTCCTCACTAAGACTAAGAACGTAGAGAACATGGACCCGGTTCTGAAGTCCTCACTAAGACTAAGAACGTAGAGAACATGGACCCGGTTCTGAAGTCCTCACTAAGACTAAGAACGTAGAGAACATGGACCCGGTTCTGAAGTCCTCACTAAGACTAAGAACGTAGAGAACATGGACCCGGTTCTGAAGTCCTTCCACTAAGACTAAGAACGTAGAGAACATGGACCCGGTTCTGAAGTCCTCACTAAGACTAAGAACGTAGAGAACATGGACCCGGTTCTGAAGTCCTCACTAACACTAAGAACGTAGAGAACATGGACCCGGTTCTGAAGTCCTTCCACTAAGACTAAGAACGTAGAGAACATGGACCCGGTTCTGAAGTCCTCACTAACACTAAGAACGTAGAGAACATGGACCCGGTTCTGAAGTCCTCACTAAGAACGTAGAGAACATGGACCCGGTTCTGAAGTCCTCACTAAGACTAAGAACGTAGAGAACATGGACCCGGTTCTGAAGTCCTCACTAAGACTAAGAACGTAGAGAACATGGACCCGGTTCTGAAGTCCTCACTAAGACTAAGAACGTAGAGAACATAGACCCGGTTCTGAAGTCCTCACTAAGACTAAGAACGTAGAGAACATGGACCCGGTTCTGAAGTCCTTCCACTAAGACTAAGAACGTAGAGAACATGGACCCGGTTCTGAAGTCCTTCCATGGCTCCCTGGATCTCAGAGAATAGACTTTAAAATCCTTCTGTTCGTCTATAAATCCCTGAATTAGCACCTAAATCCATCACAGACTTGTTATCAGGGCATCAACCCTCCAGACCACTCAGGTCTTCTGGCTCCAGCCTGATCTGCAGAACCAGAACCAGAACCAGAACCAGCCTGCTCACAATGCAAAGGTTTAGAGACGCAGCTAACAGCACAAAAAATGGAGAAAAGTCCTGGAAAACCTGAGAGATGGCACGAAAAACCCAAAGCTTAAACAAAAATGCACGGTGTGAGGATTTAACATGCAGGCGAAGGAGCAAACAGAGCTGAATTCACCATCTAACCCCTTTAATCTGAGGCAAATCTGCTGCTCTGCTGATAATTGCATATTTAAGAGAGTTTTATGTGATTAAATGTGGAATATCTTTGGGCCGTGGTGGACACAGAATATGACAGAGGAGACGGAGTAAATCTAATCTGCAGCTTTCATTATGTGCTGACAATCTTTTTAAAAGTAACAGGGTTAATTCAGAAATAATTAGAAGATTACGCCAAACACACATTTCCTGACGAATCTAATCAGCTTTATGTGGGGTGAGATTGTTTTAAATAATAAAAAGCCATGCACTGAAGCAGTTTCAGACCTTCAGTTTGAGGCAGCAGGAGAATCAGACGGTCTTACCTTGGTTGAGCAGCAGAGCTGAGGACGAAACAAACAGAACAGTCATCAGTTCGTGTTAAAGAAACCAGACTTCATGATTCAACAGGACGATACATTTAAAACCCTAAAAGTAGCTGAGAAAGTCTTTCCTCTTATATTTACAGACTGCTCAAATTATTTCTTGCAGAACTCCTTGAATCCCAAGAAGAAACTAAAGTATCTGAAACATGTTTTTGCTGTAAAAGAAAATATTAAAACTGAATGGCCAGTCGGGTGCTGGTGAAGTGGATCCCTACAGGGAGTGAAAACTTTTGGTGCTCTGGGTTTTTCACGGGGTTTGAGCATTTTTAGAGGTTTTTACTCTGAACCCTGAATCAGTAAAATGCTCCGAACTCAAAGGGCTGAACCTGAACCCAGGTTGGACTGACAAAAAACACACCACCAAATGCAGCGGCTTTCTAAAGTATTCACACCGCTTAAACTTTTCCACACTTTGTCACATTGCAACCACAAACATATGTATATGTATATATATTTTACTGGAATCTTAAGTGAAAGACCGACACAAAGATGTACCCAGTTGTGAAGTAGAAAGAAAATTAAAAATTTTTCAGAATATAAAACTGAAAAGTTTGGTGTGCAGAAGTATGCGGCCTCCTCTTCTCTGAGTGCAACTGGTTGCAAACAGCATCATGGAGTCCATGGAGCTCACCAGACAGGTGAGAAGTATGAAGCAGCTCAGGATATAAAAAGATCTCCTGAGCTTAGAACATCTCACGCATCGTCGTTCAATCCGTCGTCTGGAAATGGAAAGAGTACGGAACAGCAATGAACCAAGACGAGGCCGTCCACCTAAACCTACAGGCCCAACAAGGACAGCGCTGATCAGAGATGCAGCTAAGAGGCCCACGGTGACTCTGGAGGAACTGCAGAGATCCACAGCTCAGGTGGGAGAATCTGTCCACAGGACGACTATTAGTTGTGCACACAGGTGGTGTTTATGGAAAACTGGCAAAAAGAAAGACGTTATGGAAAGAAAACCACAAGAAGTCCTGTTTGCAGCTCACCAGAAGCCATTTTGGGGACACAGCAAACATGTGGAAGAAGGTGTTTTGGTCAGACTAGAACAAAATGTAACATTTTGGCCAACATGCAAAGTGAACACACCGTCCCCACCGTCTGATACGGTGGTGGCAGCATCATGCTGTGGGGGTGCTTCTCTTCAGCCGGGACAGAGAAGATGGATGGAGCCAAATAAACCTGCTGGAGTGTGAAAAAGACTTAAGCCTGGGGCAGAGGTTCGCCTTCCAGCAGGACGACAACTCTAAACATAAAGCCAGGACTATGATGGGATGGTTTAAAACATATTCATGTGTTAGAATGGCCTAGTCAAAGTCCAGACCTAAACCCAATCAAGAGTTTGTGACTAGGTCTGAACACTGCTGTTCACAAACTCTCTCCATCTGATCTGACTGAGCTTGAGACGTCTGGCAAAAGTTTCAGTCACTAGATGCTAAAAGCTGGTAGAGACGTACCCTAAAAGACCTGCAGTGGTAATTACTCGGGGGGGCTGAATACTTTTGCACAATGCCCTTTTTCAGTTTTTTTATTTGTAAAAAAAGAAAAAGAATCATGTATAATTTTCTTTCTGCTTCACAACTATGAACACTTTGTGTTACTCTGTCACATAAAATTCCCCTAAATTAAATGTATCGTTGTGGTGGTAATGTGACAATAAGTTCAAGCCACTGTAATGTGAACCAATTTATATATATATATATATATATATATATATATATATATATATATATATATATATATATAGATATATATATATCTATCTATATATATAGGTCGAGATATATATCGATATCTCTAGAGTGCAGTATGATGATGAGATCGATATAGATATCGATCGGAGAATAATTATCGTCGATATATATATAGATATAGAGATAGATGAGTATATATATGATGAGTTATATATCGAGAGATAGAGATGATAGATATATAGTCTATATATATCGATCGATCGATCTATATATATATATATATATATATATATATTATATATACTATATATATATATATTATATAGATATATATATATTTCGGACCTTTAAGCCATATAGGCAAATGCTAGTAGCGTCATGGCCTCCAGGGGGCGCCACACAATCAGCAAAATAATTCACCTTTAATATACTCATATCAAAAACAGTTATTACAATTAACTCTTAAACTGGAAAAGATAAGGTCGTTTCATATTTAAATAAATGGCCAATTAATAATATTAATATCATTACAGAGAGTCGTCATATGATGCAGTGCAGCCGTAGCAGGACAGGTGATTAGCTATAGTTTTTATAGCTTAAATTAGTTCATTTAATTAATTTCTATAGTTCTTATAGTTATGTAGCTTAGGTATGGAGTTATTATGTGGCAGACTTCTGCTTTTCATAGCGAGTTTGCAGCTGCTTTCGCTGTCGGCCGCCACAGCTATGCAGCAATAATAAAGGCGACCTTCTGGCCTGAATCCTGACTCTGTCCTGGAGAGTGAGGGAGAGATCGTGGCCTGAAGCACAGCATCGTTATCTTTAGTCCTCGACTTTAAACTAACTGATCAACACGCTGCCAAAGTCTGGAAGCGTGAAGAACTGAGAATGAAGGCCGCTTTAAAGGAAGAGGAGAACGTTAAGCTGCTTGGAAGGCAACTAGAAAACCACGAGAGTCTCCACAGTTTTTCTCAAAAAGGAACTAACATAAACTAACACTAAAACTGTGTGAAATACAACCCTCAGACCCAATTACAGCCTGATTTTAAACCGCAACACAACCAGGAAGTTGCTTCTCAAAGCAGGTGAAGTGAGTTTAATGTGCGAACATTAAAAACACTTTGATGACAAAAGTCTAAGGTTGGAGCTCCCAATTAGCAGCAAACCCAATTAAATCCGTCTCGACTCACCTGAGATTCCTCTCTTTAACCAGCGGGGTTCCTCCAGCACGATGAAGAAGTTCTCGTGCTTCTCATACTCTTCATCATCGATTATCCTCACTAGGAGCGTCTGACTGCACACGAGCACAAACACAAAGCGTCAGACTCACATCATGCCGTAAAGACCCTTCACCGGCAGAGGAGGCTTCGCTGCAGGCCGTCCTCGTTACGCCGGTGAAACTCGTCCTGCTGCCTGTGATCAGAGGCAGCCGCCGTGGAGAGCGGAGCGAAGACACCGAATCAATAACTGAGTCCAAATGGAGAGAGAACAAAAAGGAGACGTTCCAATAACTGCACACGAACACTACTGGTCTATGGTTGGCAGGTAAGAGTGAGCAAAGAGGCAGGATTATCTCTGACGACTTATTATCTTGTAATGAAGTCGGATGTTTGAAAGACACGAGCGACTGACGACCCGTTATTAGAGGAGAGGAAGTCAGGGCGAAGTGAGGATGGCAAGATGAGACGTGTCACCACAGAGAGCAGATAGCTGGAGACGGCGGAAGAAAAAAGAAAGGAAGGAAAGAAGAAGTTTGAAAAAGGTCAAAGACTCGATTCAATTAAATTTTATTTATATAACACCTAATCATGACACAATTCATCTCAAGGCTCTTTCCAAAGTCAGACTCCATCAGATCCTCCAGGTTGGTGAGAAAGTTTCCTCTCTAAGGAAACCCAGCAGGTTGCATCAAGTCTCTCCAAGCAGCATTCACTCCTCCTGAAAGAGCGTAGAGCCACAGTGGACAGTCGTCTGCATTGTTGATGGCTTTGCAGCAATCCCTCATACTGAGCATGCATGAAGCGACAGTGGAGAGGAAAACTCCCCTTTAACAGGGAGGAGAACCTCCAGCAGAACCAGAACCAGGCTCAGTGTGAACGCTCATCTGCCTCCACCCACTGGGGCTTAGAGAAGACAGAGCAGAGACACAGAAAGCACAGAAGCTCACATTGACCCAGGAGTACTTTCTATGTTAGAGAAGACAGAGCAGAGACACAGAAAGCTCAGAAGCTCACATTGACCCAGGAGTACTTTCTATGTTAGAGAAGACAGAGCAGAGACACAGAAAGCACAGAAAGCTCACATTGACCCAGGAGTACTTTCTATGTTAGAGAAGACAGAGCAGAGACACAGAAAGCACAGAAGCTCACATTGACCCAGGAGTACTTTCTATGACGACAGCAGAAATTCAGCAAACAAAAAACACGTGAAGCTGGTACTAAGATGGGCAGATGCAGTCACAGCTCAGCGATCCAGAGCAGCAATTCTGTGAGCAGATGAGAGAAACGAAGAAATGAGCCGATCAGGTGGAGAGAAGACGAGGATGAGAAGGTGAAGAGTGGCAAACATCCCAACAGTGAATGTTTTATCCTTTGGAAACGGCGTTACAGCAACAATATTCTGATCTTTTCCAGGGCAGGATATTTATACTAACAAAATTATTTTCAATAAAAAGCGATAAAATTTGGCTGAATAAAGATTTCTCACTGATAACAAACCAACCGGACGGTTTGTGGTAGATTTTGTGGTCCAAACTTTTTGCACCAAGGGACAAAATCACTGAGATGATAATATCCATCATTCCTTCAATTAGAAAGTGCTAAATAATTTTATAGTTAATTCCTTTCTTTCAACCTGCACAGCAACTAATTAAACATGTAATATTTTAATGAAACAAAGTAGATTATAGGTCTGAAAAGGGTCCCAGACGTTTGCATTAAAAACAAGAAAGTTGTCCAGGTTCTTAACTCTTTGGTTCCAATGTTTCAGAGAAACTCTCTTCACGTGTGTTAATAAACCTGCAGATTAGACCGCATGTCTCCTCAAAACCTATAAAACTACAGCTGAACCGGACAGGAGGAGCTGGACCCACTGATGAGACTCTGATTAGTTAACGAGACTTGATCTGATATGAATTCATATTTTATTGCACTGCCACGATCTCACACTGGAAACCCACTGTTTAACTGTAGTATTCATTCATGAGAAAATCACAGTGTTTTTATGTGAATGTGAGGGTAAAATGCTGCACTGAGGTTATCCAGGATACGCTCTATCATCAATCAGCCACCATGCAGCATAAAGTCACAATCTCTGGGAGGATTCCCCATAACCGCGCAGGGACTTCCCTCCAGTCAGCTTTGATAAATAATGGATGGCAGCCACCAAGGTTAGGACAGAGACAGCGTGGGGCTGAGCAAAGGACAGGCAGCGGTGAAGAGGAGGCTCAGAACAGACAGGAAAGATGAAGATGAAGCAGGAATAACCCAAAGCAATAACTCAGCTTGTAAAACCTGCATGTCAGTGTTGTGGGGATGAAAATGTCTAATAGGGAAGTTTAAATGATAGAAATCAAGTGTTATATATATATATATATATATATATATATATATATATATATATATATATATATATATATATATATATATATATATATATATATATATATATACACATATAGATAGATAGATAGATAGATAGATAGATAGATCTATCTATATAAATATATATATATATATTTATACAGATAGATCTATCTATCTATCTATCTATCTATCTATCTATCTATCTATCTATCTATCTATATATATATATATATATATTGGAATAATGATCTCCATCCATCTATCATCTATACCCACTGTAAATGTAGCCGTAGGTGTCTGAATTTGTAAATGTAAGTCAATAAATGTGAATAAAGTTAAGGTTTGTATTTGTTCATGGTTGTCAACTCGTGAGAATACAACTTTAGAAGTTACGAATACAAGTTACAGAGTTAGAGCACAAGTATGAATTACAAATCTACGATTACGAATCACAAATGTATGAGTATGAATCTGTGTGTTTATTTTACACGTATCTGGACGCATGGCTGTTAGGTATAAATTCCAAAAAAAGTAAAAAACAAAACAACTGGACTATTTTCAGAAGTTTGAAGACGTTTCACTTCCTCTCCAGGAAGCTTTCTCAATTTAAAAGGTCTGGAGTAATGTGGAGTACCAAGCTTTATACCATTGCCAAACAAAGGCCTCATAATGGCTTAGATAACATGCAAATTAAACCGAAATAGGTCCACCCCTTAGTTGTTAAAGTCATTGTAGGCCAGCAGATTGATGGTTTACAATGACTTTAACCACTTTAATTACTGAGGGGGTGGAAATTCCTGGAGAGGAAGTGAAACGTCTTCAAACTTCGGAAATAATCCAGTTGTTTTGTTTTTTTACTTTTTTTTTGGAATGACCTGGATGACTGAGAATCTTCACCAGCGTTAGGTCTAAATGTTTTTACAACAAAAGGAGCAAAGCAGCTGATCTTCTGCAGCAGGAGGCGGAGCCTGCAGAGGCTCCGCCCCCCCTGCTAATCTCACGACAACACCCCACTGGACTCACGTGGTTTGGTCGTTGGTGAACTCCAGCTCTCCACGCGACTCCTCGTAGTCCTCGCCCTCCTTGGCGCTGCCCGGCTCGGTGTGGTACGGCAGGATGACGGTGCCTCGGGCGCCCGAGTTTCGCACCACCGTCACCTCCATGGTGCCCACGCTCTCGCTGACGCGCACCATGCGCTCGCTGAAGGTGAAGATGCCGGCGTGGTCGTCATCCAGGATGGTCACGGTGGCCACCAGGGGCTCCACCAGCCGGGCTTTGGGCGCGCTGCCCACCTCGTCGCTCTCGAACATCCCCTCGGCATCGCCCACTCTCAGGTTGAGCAGACGGACGAAGAAGTGCTCGTCTTCCTCGAATATCTCGTCGTCGATTATACCGACCTGCAGGCACACGGAGGCGGAGGGTCAAGCAGGAATGTAGAAACTGATATTTTATTGTTTTCAGTTCTCTAAAGTCTTACAGGAGGTTTTCAATCTTCCACCTTAGTTGCATAATTAAATGATTTTGTCCCAGAATTTCTTGCCAGCTTGGATATTTCTTGGTTAAAATATCTGGATTCTGAAGCAAACGCTCCACAAACTGCTAAAGGATCTCTGAGGCAGATGAAGCAGAGATGTTAAATCATAGCTTTTAAGTCTCAAACGACAGAATTAAATATTTTCTCATCAGATCCATGACATCTAGACCCAAAGCTGGACGGTTTTCCCTCGGGCCTAAATGATTACATAGACATTAAGATATTAGCTTTTACAATTATCATTTAACATCTAATTTACCATCCAAACATCTGCTAATTCATAATATTTTGAAACCTCATCAAATGCAATATTAACTAATTAGAAATTTAAACAGGCCGTTATGCTCTAAGAAAAACAACAGAAAGAAATTAAAACCTGTTTTGCTTTTGTGTTTTGACTCCATTATATATTGTTCTGTTATAATAAACACTAAAAATGTTTATATTTAGGCTATAAATGACAACATAGTGAATAAGGCGACATATGCTAAGAAAACAATTATGTTAAACTTCTGAATGAACAGAACAGGAATAGTTGTTAATTTTATATTTCCAGGCTGAAGTTTCCTTATAACGATGCTGCTAGTTTAGCAGCGACAGAACGTCAGAACCAGAACCAGAACCAGTTCTAATGGCCAAGTTGCTTCATACAATAATACATTTGACTTTGGCTCCACTTTGCTCTCAATTGAGACATTTAAAAAAATAATAATACAAAAATCTTTATTGTACATGTGAATATATACATTCTCAAACAATCAGGAAACAGGATTGGATGGATTGTTAATCACAGAGACAGCATGTGTGTGTGTGTGTGTGTGTGTGGGGGGGGGGGTTATCTCTGTGGAGGGTGAAACAGCGCTCAGTAGCTTTAAGCTGAAAGTAAAAGTTTATACAGTTTGTGTCCAGCATGTGTGTCAGTTTTTAGAGTTAAAAAGCTTTGTCCATGCTGTTAGACAGGAAGCAGACATTAATTCAGTTGAATTTTATTTCTATAGCACCAATTCATGAAACACATCATCTTAAGTCTCTTTCCAAAGTCAGACTCCATCAGATCCTCCAGGTTGGTGAGAAAGTTTCCTCTCTAAGGAAACCCAGCAGGTTGCATCAAGTCTCTCCAAGCAGCATTCACTCCTTCTGAAAGAGCGTAGAGCCACAGTGGACAGTCGTCTGCATTGTTGATGGCTTTGCAGCAATCCCTCATACTGAGCATGCATGAAGCAACAGTGGAGAGGAAAACTCCCCTTTAACAGGGAGGAGAACCTCCAGCAGAACCAGAACCAGGCTCAGTGTGAACGCTCATCTGCCTCCACCCACTGGGGCTTAGAGAAGACAGAGCAGAGACACAGAAAGCTCAGAAGCTCACATTGACCCAGGAGTACTTTCTATGTTAGATGGTAATAGAGGATGATCTGCCTCCCCTGATGATGTCACAGCTAACAGAACACCAGACCAGGTGTACCTTCTATGAAGAGAAAGATGACAGAGACCAAAAAGTTAAAAGTTGAAATAACAAAAACCAATGCAGATTGGAGAGCAGTAGGAGAACTCAGCAGAGAGAGAGAAATAGACCGTGATGTCCTCCAGCAGCCTAAGCCTATAGCAGCATAACTATAGAGGTAGCTCAGGGTAACATGAGCCACTCTAACTAGAAGCTTTGTCACAAAGGAAAGTTTTAAGATTAGTCTTAAAAGTAGACGGGGTGTCTGCCTCACGGACCAAAACTGCGAGTTGGTTCCACAGGAGAGGAGCCTGATAGCTAAAGGATCTGCCTCCCATTCTACTTTTAGAGACTCTAGGAACCACATAGTCAGGTGGATTGAAGGCAAAGGAGAGCAGAGTCCAGGTTGCAGAAACTTGAAAAGTTTTGCTTTTTTTCCCCCCTGCTTCTCTGATATTATCCATAGAGTGATCTCATTAAACTTGGGCTCCATAACAAATGTCTGCAGTAGAATGTCTGATGTTTAGGACTTCCTCTCTGGTGAACGTGATCCTTGGCAGAGAGCAACGGATGGAGGTAAGTTACGTTTATTTTGCTCTGAGATGGTCAAATGAATTTAATCCAGCGTTCATTTGGAGAGACATTTATGTGGTCATTGTTATAAAACTACAGAGCGTTATTCGCCGTTAACATCCCATAATAATCCGCCAGGTCGTAATCAGCTGCTGCAGGTTTTACTGGATGTTTAGCATCCAGTAAAACCTGCAGCAGCAGAAGTCTGTAGCTCCTGTGTCTCAGCCTCAGTAATTATCTCTGGCATAAATTTCTGCAAACACAAAAACCCGTCAGAGAGAAGCAGCAACAAAATGAGAAGACCAACATCCAGACTCCTTTCTTTTTCATTTCTGAATTTTATGAACAATTCGAGCAAAGAAATAAATCTATTGATCCAATCAATCCAAGCGACTCTGCTGCCTCAGAAAATCTTTGTCGGCCTAAACTCTGTTATAATGAAAGTGCTTCTCTCTGCAAAAAAACGGATCTAAAAGTAAGTAAAATATTCTTAAAATTTGTATTTTTGTCCTAGATTTGAGCAGATAAATAAGATTATCTGCCAATGGAATGAGTATTTTGACCCCTAAAATAAGATAATTAGACATCCTGCACTTTGCTACTGTTTTAAGTGCAAAAGTCTTATTCCATTGGCAGATCATCTTATTTACCTGCTCAGATAATGGACAGATACGCTCATTTTAAGAAAATATTACTTATTTTTACTTGTGTTTTTGCAGTTCCTGGTGAAGCCCACCCAGCAAACTCCCTAACAGAACCGGCGGGGTCCGATCTGCTCAGCCGGATAACGAGCAGCTCCAGCTGAAACCCCGACAAACGACAGGAGCATTAAATACCGCCAGAGACTCAACCAGAGCCGAGTCGGGTGTTTGCTCGCCCATTAGAGTCGATCGGATAATTTGATGCTAAAAGGAAACCGATTAGTTTTGATCTGAGCCACTTTAACTAGATGCATTCTCTTGCACAGGTCAGAAACTGTTAAAACAGATAAAATATTATTATAATGCTGCCTTACCTGCGCTTTAATGTAACAGTGGACCTACACTAATGCGTTTTTCAGAATATTGTAAATCAAAACGACATAAATATCATACTTGGTCATACAGTAGGTTCAGAACTTAAAGGTTTGCGTCTTTCGTCCGTTTTCTGTAAGCTTCATTTTTCCATTCTCTCTCTCTTCTTCTTCCCTCCTGCTGGGACGCTCATCATGAATCACGCCGTCTCCTCTTTACTATCGCTTTGATCGTCTCGTACAACTTCCGCCCTGCGGGCTTTTCTGCAGCCCTCAGCAGCGCGCGCACACCTCCATGATGGAAAGCCCACTCCGTGTTTACAACGCAGGCATTCTGCACATGGAACGATGAATCAGGGTTTATGTTTAGCGCTTTAATTTGTTAGGGGCTTATAGGTCTTCTTTATTACAACCAAAGCCAGTGGCTACATGCTCAAATAACTGGGACTGTTAAAAATGGTGTTTTATTGCACAAACTTCAACTGAAGCGCAAGGGAATATAAAAGGTAAAAAAAAAATGTTCCCTATTGTCAGGATGCAGCTTATTGGCTGCATGCTGAGCCTCTCTCCCTCTCTCTTGTTCCTGCGCAGCCTGATCAGTTTCACCTGGCAGGCTGCAATTAACCCACAACTGCTTCCACCTGTTCCCACCGCTTTATCAGACTCACCTCTTTCGGTTCCCGTTGCCGGTCCATAGCGTTCACTCCCGCTCAGTCCCTGCCAGTTTTTCTTGTCAGCTCCGTTTGTACCCGTCAGCCTGAAGACTCCGTTCACCTGGTCTTGTTTCAGTCAGCCCATAGACTTTCCGACAGTTTTGTTTCCTCCAGTATTCAGCTCAGACGTTCAGACCTCCACCGCTCGGCTCGGACGTTCAGCCCTCCACTTCGGCTCGGACATCCTGTGCTCCACTACTCGGCTCTGACGTTCTGCTCGCCTCTGCTCGGCTCTGACGTTCTGCTCGCCTCTGATGATCTGCTCGGCTCTGATGTTCTGCTCGCCTCTGCTCGGCTCTGATGCTCTGCTCGGCTCAGATGCTCTGCTCGCCTCTGCTCGGCTCTGATGATCTGCTCGCCACTGCTCGGCTCCGATGCTCTGCTCGCCTCTGCTCGGCTCAGATGTCCTGCTCTCCAGTGCTCGGCTCCAGAGTTCCTCCCGGTCAGTCTCTCCACACTCCTCCTGCCAGCCAGCTTCTACATCCTTCACCTCCGTCCGTTGAAAGACTCTGGTCTCATCCTCCATCTTCCAAACTATTCAATAAAACTCACTCATAAGAACTGACTCTGTGTGTGCGTGCTGTGTCCGGGTTCATCCCAGAAAAATATATCATAACACCTATAGGTTTCTTCTGTTTTTGCTTTTTTTGCTCAGGTAAGATTTAATATTGGATAAAGATATTCTTAGTAAAAAGGAAAAGAGAGCAAAAAGAGCAGCAGGTCTCCTCAGAGCCTCATCACTTCATCTCTAAAGATGAGACCCAGCCACCCTACAGAGGACGGAGAGTTCATTTCAGCTGCACGTATCCCGGGTTTGTTTAATAAATCATGATCATAGATGAGGTTTTTTTTTGCTTTTTGGCTCAGCTCTTGCTTCACCAAGACTGATCAAAGCTGCAGGACTGCAGAGAGGACCTCATCTCCAGCTCCATCCCAGCATCACATGACGCCAATACCTTCAGACTTAGAGAACCGTCATAAATATTGGTGATTTTTAGTCACCTAAAGATAGAAAAGAATAGAAAGCAACCTTCTAATCCCCGAGTGGGAACATTCAGATTTAACAGCATGAAAAAGACGTGAGTGGAAGCATGCAGATATCCATCAAAACGTAACACGAAATAACAAGAAAAAGAGACTGTGCACTAAGAGGGGAAATAGACAACATTTTAAAGATCTCTATACTTATTAGAATATGCTGCAAAAAGGAAACTAAAAGTAAATAATCTTGAAATTAATGTATTTGTCCTTGATTTAAGCAGCAATTTTAAACTGCTGAAGGAATAAGATTTTTGCACTTAAAATAGGATAAACTCATCTCCATCATCTGAACTACAGCATATATAATTACTTATTTTAGGGGTAAAACTACTCGTTCCTTTGGCAGATAATTTTATTTACCTGCTCAAATTAAGGGCAAATACGTGCATTTCAAGAACATGTTACTTACTGTAGCAAACTCTAAGAAATGTGCAACTGAGTGGGATAATTTTCTATGTTTCTATTCAAAACAATAACCTAAAGAATTTACAAAATGTGCCTGGATATTTTTTTGCATAAAACCAGAAAAATGCTATTAACAAAATTATGGAAAAAGTCCAATCAACAGAAGGAATTTGAAAATCTTATTGAGTTTGTTGGGAGCAGTTATGGTTATAAAGTCTAATGGCTGCTGGGAGGAAGGATCTGTGATATCGCTCCTTTGTGCACCGAGGATGCCGCAGCACGCTTCCAGCGTTGAGTCACATTTAGCAGCTGTTTATACAACTTTAAAACCAAAAAGCCAAAGTAATACTCCTCCAGAGCAGTGGTTCTCAGATACTTTCTGGAGCCCCCCCAGAAATATAACAATGGTTTCTAACAACTAGAATGTTTCACCATTGCCACACTTTAACTATATAATATCAACAATATAAAACTCAAACCTGCAGTCAACTTTTATCTAGCTATGAACCTCATATGGCAAAAACAATATTGAGCCCCTAATAATAAAGATAAACTTCGGTTGCGTTAAGTTTTCTACTTTTGTCGGAGTTTATTAGTAGTATTCATCAGACTGCAGGTACAGACCAAACAGCAGGGGGCGCTGTTGTCACATTTAGAAAGCCTATACTTTCTGGACAAAAAAATGTTAACTAGAGGGAATATTATGTATATTTTAATCTACCAGCAGACTTCTGGGCTCGGCTGGATCACATGAATCTTCTCAGGAAAGAAGGAACTGATCTTTGCAACCAGCAGTTACAGTCCTTTCACAAGATTAGCATGTTTACTACTTTAGACTCTAAAGTTGGCATAATGAGAAAAAAGACATTTCTATTGACTGATTTATGTTTTAAAACAAGCTAATCTGATTTTATCTTACTAGGAAAGAGCATCTTTAAGCTTCTTAGTTTGCTTTAATCCCTTTTCTTTGTTTTGCTGCCTGAAAGGTTCTGACTGGATGAAATATAAAGTGACAGGCTTCGTTTTTTTTTTTTTTTTTAGTGAACAGCGTTATCTGAAAGCAGCACAGAATACAGAACTATAAAATCAGACAAATAAAGGGCTTACACACTTTCACTATGGCAATCATGTGTGTTAAATGCAGAAGCATGTACAGCAGAGGAGAAATTATATTAGGATATTAGATATTATTTGTGAGAAAATGCAACAGGAGAAAAAGCCTGAATGGAAGAGCTTATGAAGGTTATCCTCTTTTGATAGCAGACTTGTTAGCACACTGCAAAAAGGGAACTAAATGTAAGTAAAATTGTCTTGAAATTAGTGTATTTCCTTGAGTAAGACTATATGTCAATGGAATGAGTATTTTTACCCCTAAAATAAGATAATTAGATATCCTGCACTTGAAATAAGATGATGGAGATGAATTGTTCCTATTTTAAGTGCAAACGTCTTATTCCATTGGCAAATAGTCTTATTTAGCTCCTCAAACCAAGGAGAAATACATGGATTTCAAGACAATTTCACTTACTTTTAGTTCCCTTTTTGCATTGTGCAGGTCATATTTAGCGGCCTGGAAGGAAACACCTGCAGAAACCAGAATGAAAGCAGGACAGAAACAGGCAAATATTCAACGAGAACGAGGCTTTAGCGCTTTAATTGGTCTGCCTTTCAGATAACAATCGATATCCCATAGAGATGCTCATCAGTAGGAGCTAGAGAGACAACTCCTCCTTTTCAACCACAGAGATTTGCTTCTTTTTTATTATCCAGGAGGAAACATTGATCGTCGGCTTTGTGGACCTGATAATCCAGTTTTTCATCTCTAACGTCTCATTGTTTAAGCCTCAGGTTTTTATCCTTTCAGCTGTTTCTGTCTTAGCAGGACCGCTCCCACTGAACTCACCTTGATCTCTTTGCGAGTGTCTCCAGGTTTGAACACCAGGGTTCCCTCGCTGTAATCATAATCGGACCCGGCGTTGGCAGAACCGTCTTCAGTTCTGTAGTCCACGTAGAAGGTGTTCTCCCCCAGGCCTCCTAAACGCCGCGAACACAAGAACAACAGATAAATGGCTTTATTTTAATTAAATGAAACAAGAGAGACGAGTTGGTTAATGTGGTCTAAGATGGTGAGGGACCGGCCCAAAACTGCACAGGAGAAGCCGTTTAATTGTCTGAAGGCGGTTAAGACCGCAGTCACCACCAACATCGTGATGGATTGCTCAGTGGAGGCTCACCGCTTCCTGAGCGATGGTTTGAATGTGCAAAGGTTGCAATGATTAATAAAGATGGTTATGATGATTGTTATTAAGGAGACTGAAGAAAAATCAAAGGAGTCAGAGAGTTTCTGTGGAGAGGAACGGACCAGAACTCCTCTGAGATGCCTGAAAACCTGAGGACCGACACTAAAAAAGTCTGAAGTCCCAGAAACGACTGGAATAGGAACAAAGCCAAATTATGCTGCAAAGCAAAGCGATTGGAAGGTTTAAATCCCTTATGCGGTACTCAGGTTATGCCTGCAGACATCTGCTGGAGGTTCTTCCACTTTCTGACACGTCAACCTTTACAAAAGTCGTGTTTTTTCTTCAAAGACACAAAAACAATTTTAATCAAACTGATCAAAGGCACGAAACGCCGGTTTAAGGATGAGGAAAAACTTGAAGAAGGGAAAGCTTTGAGCTGATCTCTGGCCGTACTACCTTGGCAGACCACGGCCAGCGTCAGGACGCCGCAGTTCTCCATGCACTGGCTGTGAGCGCTCTCGAAGGAGATGTGGCTGCAGACGGCCAGGTCGTCCTCCACCACCACCTCCTCGTCCACCACCGCCACGCGGCGAGCGCTGTCGGCGGCGTGCCTCTTCAGGACGTTCCCGGCTCCGATCATCATCCGGGTCGCCTTGGGGAGGCAGAGAGGAGGTAAACTCAGTTCGACTGTTGAACTGCTGAAGTATAAAAACGGACTGTGTACCACACTTGCTGATTTGCACTTTTGTACAGTACCCTTATCCAGCATTATAAATGCTGCTCAACTCTTAGTCTCCAATATCACTGCTGCACTTTATCTGGAATTACTGCATAATTGTTTACAATGCAACTGTCCACTGTTGAATCACTGCTGCACTTTTTTGGAAACTTACTGCATGTTTACATTTGTTTACATTTCAACTGCCTACTTTGCACTGCTGCACTTTACCCGGAAGTCAATTGGAACTTATCCTGTAACTGAACTGCAATTTATTACTGCATTTTTATCCTGGACTGTAATTCACTGCAAGGTATCCTGTAGAGCTACTGCAATTTTTCTGAGCTGTATGAAAACGAAATTTCGTTCTGCATGCACTCTGTGCATACAAAATGACAATAAAGAAAGTCTAAGTCTAAATACGGAGGCCTTCCTCAAGCTTTGGCCCTAATTTAAGCCAGAGTGTGTTTTTTTTTTTTTAAATCTGGAGGACGATGCTGACCTGTATGCGGTAGAAGGCGCGGCTCTTCTGTTGGTGCAGCAGGGCGTAATAATTGGCCAGCTCCATCAGCTGGTCCAGCTCTTTGTCCGGATATTTCTGCTTCAGCTCCTTGAGGATGCGAATCATCTGCAGGAGACGACACGTGGTTCAGACGTCCGGGTCCACAGGAGGAAGACGCCTCCTCTTCGCCCACTCACCTCTTTGCGGCTCTCGTCCAGCTCCCGGCTGCTCTCCACGTTGACGGTCGTGCTGTTTGAGTTGGGCAGGTTGCCCCTGGTTCCCGCCGCCGCGCCCACGTTGTTCGCCGTGGCGCCCGCCGGGCCGTCCTGAGTGCCGCCACCGCCGTTCTCAGCGGGAACCACGGCGCTCCCCCGGGCCGGCAGCTTGCCATCCATTATCATCTCCATGCCGCCTTTGGTGGGGGTCAGGTCCCCCTCGGTCTCCACGACGATGCCGTGGCGCTTGTCGGCGCGGTACCGCTTGCCCATGTATTTGTAGAAGAGCAGGCGGCGGTCGGCGATCCAAGCCAGGAGGACGCAAACCGGGAAGAAGAGCAGCGTCACCAGGGCCTCCCAGACCTGAACACAGAGCAACACAGAGGATGAGAGCAAGCATCCAACGGTGCACGCTTATCTCAGGGTTGTCCAGCAGTCACTGGGCAAAAAGGTCGCCAGTCCATCACAGACCAACGCAGAGACACAAAGAACCAACGAGCCACGCCGTGGGCCGGGTTCGAGTAACCAGCTAACCCATCAGACACGTTTCTGGACAGCAGCAGTTCCAGGTGGCAGGAATGCTCCCGAAGACCGTTTTGGACTCTGTGGCGGCATCGGCCTAGCCTCGTGAGACCATCCTGACCTAGCGAGCTTTCAAGGTTTCATTCGCAGATCAGTCCGGCTACTTTCCGTTAAAGAAAATTTGGAGCCGTTCACCAAACAAACGTCCAATCAGCGTTGGCTTTGAGGCGGGTTGAGGTGTGACGCAACGAGAAGCGCGACCGTTCAGTCTAAAGAACATGGCGGCTTCAGCCGATGAAACTAGCGTTAGCGTGGCTATCGAGCAAGTTTTATCGGAATTACAGAGTATTTCTTTGCTGAGCTAACGAGCCTTTACCTGCAGCAGCAAGAGTAGCTTGGCTTGTGGTTGTGTTTTCGTCGTCGCTCTGTTACGAGCGACGACAAATCTGATTGGTTTATTTGGCCCGTCTATCACCAACATAGGCCAATCAGCTAACCAGTATTTTCGCCCCTTCCCAAAATTACTTCAACGGAAGGTTTCCAGATGGATATGCGGAGCAAATCCATCTGGCGGAGTCAGGTAAGCATCGGCCATCTTCTGCTGTGCAGCGTGTTGGAGCAGCAGCTGAGAGGACTTCTACCTTCTGGACCCAGAGCAGGTGGTGGGACACAGGAGGACTGCAGCAAAAGCAACATCACTGTTGGACAGTGTCTCCCACCCCATGCATGGAGCAGCTGCAGGGCTGCAGAGACAGACTGCTGCATCCTGGATGCACAAAGCGCCGTCATCACAGATCCTCCCTGCAGCTGTTAGATTTCATGGTGCAATCAGTGCAGTTAATTGAATGTGGCTGGTATTCTGGCACAGACCTAACTTTTAGGAAATTTCAAGACGTTGCAGCTTTGGGAAGTTTTTACACCTGCAAACAGGTTTAAATTGAAGGCGGCCGGACTTTCGTTCAGTTTTTCCTGAAAACGTTTCCATACCTTTCCAGGAGTCTTTGTCAGTTCTGCAGTTGGAGCGCTGCTGTTTTTAAAGGACATTGAAACCCGTCCTCCTATACAAATCAGTGACTTTCAAACAGGATCACTGTCCAGATCCTGTTTGAAAGTCTAAATATGTCCAAGTTTCAACCATCTGGCTGTTGATGAAATTCATTTTCCCATCCACTTTTTGCAACACGCATGTAAGCCAGCTAGCCAAACATCCTGATAGTACCAGTTTAAAGGAACTATACCTGAATTTATTTCGGGCTGGTTAAGAAAAATGCTTTTTACGCATTATGAGTTAAAAGACATAATTTGCTAATAACAATTGACTAATTGATTGCATGATTGAATGAGTCCAGGCTTTTTTTTTTAGTAGGAATAAGCAATGAACCGGGGACAACGAGGTGCAGAGCTGCAGCTAATAAGCCGCTCATCCAGTGTGTGCATGAGTATAATATATATAATTAAATATAATCCACCTGAGACGAAGCCATTTATGTCAAAGAGAATCAAGAAAAGTCCCTCGATGAAGCCGTGCTTCCTGTGGAGGACTGAACACGAGCTTTAGGCGCGTTTAGTCTTGTACAAGTTGAGGGTTTATGGACGATAATTCAATAACGATATATATCAATGATAGAAACAAAAAGGGTAAATAAAAGTTCAATAGAATAACAGTTTTCCTTCCTTTTGCATTCTAGCCATGTAGGTTAATATTACATCATTACATCCTCCCAACCAATGACAACACAGACCCAGGAATTAAGCTCCGCCCCCTTCAAAGATTTCAGAGAGCACGTGTTCTTTTTTTCTTTTTAAAAAACTTGCAGTTTTGGTAAAAAGTTTGTTGAATAAAAGGTTGAGTTTGAATTCAGTGTTTGTGTCTTTATCTAAAAATACGTTGCTATGTAACAGCATAAAATGGCCAGGGCTGCACTTAAAGTATAGGTTTTGAATTTGTTGATAGTTATCGATAGCGATCAATATGATTTCTATTCTATCAATATGTTTTTTTTTACTATATTGTCCAGCCCTAGATCAGGTATAGTTCCTTTAAATTCCCCAACCCCTGCCTTGCTTAAACATAATCCTTATTTTGTAGGAACTCAATCTTTGTCTCGTCTGGGCATAAAAGCTTCTCCAGAGGACATCGGACTTGTCCGTGTGGGACGCTGCATAATATTTTTAGAACTTCCAATCTCCTTTTATGCATGTTTGAGTTGCACTGAGAATAAGTCATCAAGAGTTGATTCAAACATCTTAAGTGAACTGTAGATCAAAGCTGGAGTGGTTGTAGACGGTAGCCTTGTGGAACTCCTTGATTAACTCACGCTGTGCTGAAGTGAAAGTTACCGACTGTGAAAAACAACTTTTAACTGAACCAGATCAGTGTTGTTGGGCTAGTCGGTGGAGCGGGACACTGCGATACATGTGGATGACTATCCGGTCCCCCCTCTGGGTCCCTGTCTGGTTTTCCTCTGAACAGGCGGCCTCACCTCCACCACGCTCGGCGATATGACAGACAGGATGAGGAAGAGCCAGATGTAGGCGAAGATGCTCCAGAAGGCGGTGATGAAGAACACCCTGAGGTGTTTGATCTTGCGCGACTGGCCCGTGGGGATGGTCCACACGCAGATCCCGATGATCACGAACATGTTGAAGGCGGCGCTGCCAACGATGGTACCCGGTCCGAGCTGACCGGCCTCGAAGTTGTGACCACACACCTGCAAAGACGTGGAGGATACTCAGAATTATAAATAAAGTTTGTAAAATCTTTGAATGTGATGAACTTCAGTTCCCAGAAAAGGTAAATTTGACCGTATAGACTCTGGTGTTTACCTCGATGACGGACAGCAGGATCTCTGGAGCGCTGGAGCCCAGAGCCATGAGGGTCAGATTGGAGACGGTTTCGTTCCAGATTCGAACCGTCGCCACTGACGTCTCCCCGTTAGGCATGGTGATGGTCACCTCCTTCTCCTGCGAAACACACACACACCCATCACCCACACCGACCCGAGACAGTAAAGCTATTTAAAGAGCAAACAAAGAAAGAAACTCGCAGGATCTCAGGGAGTTTCGTTAATTATTATAATTTCTTCTTGTTTCGCAGCAGGTGTAAAATTTATTTTATCAGCTGTTTTTTTCTCCAGATTTGCTGCAAAAAAAAAAAAGCCTGAAACTGTCATAAGATTAGAGAAAAATTTAGCTTTAGATGCATCTCCCCCAGTCGTGTTTGGACATGAAGTTCTGTTCAAAGCTTTTAAACCTGACTTTCTGTCTTTATTCTGTCCCTCAGACGGGTTTAATTTGAATTATAGCAGAAAAGCTCACTGATGTTTTAGAAAAACACATAATTTCACACAGACATCAGAAACAGGTGTTCATGTTTCTAGTCAAAGCTAATTAGAAACCCCTGGACGTCTGATTGTGTCATTAAACGGAGGAGGAAAGTGGCGATAAAATATAACTAACCAACATCACCCATCACTGGAAGAACATCATAAAAACAACAAATAAGGTGCAAGAATCTGTGTACGGCTGAACCCCCCCAACACATTACTGACAGCATAAAAGTCAGCGCTTTTAACGTTTAATGTATTCGTTTGATGCAGCAGATCCTGAGTTTGATTACCAATAAAAACATTATTTTTTGCAACTTTATGTTGCATCAGATTTGCACTGATTTAATAATTTAAAGAGTTTACAGTCCGGTTTAGGTGGAAAACAGCAACAGACTGCAGGACACGTGTGGATGTGGAAGGTCCACTCAGTCTCCACCTGAATGGTCCGTGCAAGGTTTATCCAGAACCTGATTTATTTATTCACTTTCCCCCCATAGCTGTCTCAACATATAGGTAACTTTTAAATGTAGCAACTTTTATTTCAAAAGGAGACCATGGAGCTCAGGGTGAGCCGGACCGGACCGCCTAAAATTCAGAAATTATTTATAATATTAATTTTTCAATTCAATTTATTAAATTCAGTTCAGTTTTATTTATATAGCTCCAATTAACATCACATGTCATCTCAAGGCTCTTTCTAAAGTCAGATTTCATCAAATCCTCCAGGTTGGTCAGAAAGACTTTAACCTAAAATTAACATCTGGTTGTTTAAAGGTCGCCATAGAAGCAACGGCATAATTTATCAGAGCCATTGAGCAAAAGGTCAGATATTTAGCAAAACAACATTAATTACAGACTTTTATTAGTGCTTATATATCAAGACTTCATATAATTACTGTGTCGGGTTGTCAAAGGGGATCAGACGGCCTCCCTGGTGTCAAATAATTTAGATTAATTCCTGAGTTTGTGGTTTCAGGGATCAGGGAGGGTCACACGGGTTAAAACAACAACACAATGACTCTAAGAAATGGACCCAAACCCGCAGAGATGAACGGACCTGAGGTGTCCGCCACAGAGACGTGTCGTGGGGAATCAGAGCGGACTTTAATTCACTCTGACCTTGAGGAGAATGTAGGCAGAGTCGTCCTCATTTAACGCAGGGCTCTTATCGTCTCTTTCCCCTCGCCTCCCACTTATCTGACAGCATTTCCATAATGGCCAATCCAAGCTCAATTCGTTCCGTCTTCCCGTATCTAGCGAGCTCAGGTGATGAGCTGGACAGGGCCAGACCGCCGCTGTGGAAACTCAGACCCAGCTGAAGGTCAAAGTCCAGCAACCATGTCCTCAGACTCTTCCTGAGCAAACACCATAACGTTGTTTTTGCTTCAGGACAAAAGGCGTTTAATGCAGTTTGGCAAAAATATCTGAAAGCAATTCCCGGACAAGTGTCAGCTAATAGATCTCTGATCACAAGCTGTTTCATATCTTTTACCATTTTCATATAGTACCTCCTTAAAATAATTTTGGCTTTTCAAGAAATTCAGCAAATAACATGCGTTGCTATGGTCGTCAAGTGGCAGTTGGTAGAGTGCACACTCTAGAAATTCAACAAATTCTTCTTCTCCGAACAACTTCTTCTCACTCGCTCAATTTTCAACCTATCCCCATAAATTATACATCAAAACGTAGGAATTTTTGTCTGGATTCAGGAAATGTATTCCTCATTGGTGTAGCATTTATAGATTTTCCGCAAATCACCTCAGAGCGACACAAACCCGAAACCTCCCCCATTCATTTCCTATGGAGCGGTTTTGAAAAATGACGTCTGAAAATCCAAAACATCACATGTTTTCGTATCGTCGCTACTCCTAAACCGTTTGATGTACAGGCATGAGACTTTCACACATGAATGTCCTAACCCTTCTGGCACTCACAAAAAAGGAATTTTTTGGATAACTGTTATGGTTTTGCCGCAGGAACAATTTGTTCGGGAGTAGCGAATGTGCAAAATCCTGAAAATGCTTTAGAGCTGCATTTTCCCACATGATCCACTTTTTTACATCGTCGCTGTGCCTACACCGATTTTTGTACAAACATAAAAATTAGCAACATAGTCCTCAAAAGCCTGCTGATACTCACAGTGAAAGAATTATTTTGATATCTCTTATACTTTTTCAGCTAGAGCGATTTATTCCGGACCGTTTTTAGAGGATTTTTGAAATTCCTTAAAAATCCCCTTTATATCATAATTTTTTACGCCTTTATTAAAATATTTCCAGCAAAAACCGATAGCAAGTCTTCTTCCCCTATCTGTTAAGAAATAAACGCAGAAAAAATTACATCTCTACCATTTACGGATCAGGAGAAATTGAGCGTTGTTCGAGGCAAAGTTCTCCATTATAATCCAATAGGCAGACTCTGACACAAAGTGTCTGCACTTCGGTAGAATGGCCCGCTGCAGGTGTCAGTGAGTTTCCATGACGACGGAACTCTGAGGGCCAGAGGGAGAGGCTCCATTGGGATAGAATGGCAACTTTTGACGCTCACTGCAGTTGCTGTGATTAATGTAGGAATCTGAAATTCGCACAGTCACTTCCTCTTGACATTTTAAAATTTTCAAGTGACTTTACGCTATGTGTCACTTTTCTTTCCCATTTTGGATTTCACATGCTTTCCTACATGCTTTTTTATTCCTACTTGCTTTTATTCTGTTTTAATTTGCTATATTTTAATCATGTAAAGCACTTTGCATTGTCCCTGTACTTAATTGTGCTATATAAATAAATTTGCCTTGCCTTGCTTTGCCTATTGAGCCTTTGCTTCCAACAGGACCTGGCATGATGCCCAGACACGACCCAATTGGCCAATACAGCACCACCCACCTGTGGGAAATGGCACTACACACCATTTTGGTCAAATGTTGAGTTCTGGGCCCAGATGTGGTGAGGCTGAGTTGCTAAAGGAGGCCAATCTGACCCATGAACTTTGGTCACGTTTGGTGACATTAAGTATTGGCACCCCTTTTTGAGGCACTTCCCAGTACAGGATTTGGACCAAACTGACAGAGTACAATCACCCGGTGATCCTGAGCACAACCATGTTAGCGGCTAACTGTTAGCATGTTGCTAACCGGAAGTAGCTATAGGAAGCTCGTACAAACTTCTGCTTTACAGAGTCTGTACCTCCTTTATACAGAATGCTCCACAATAAATTTGGGCCTCGTCGAGTAAAGCATCTCCAAGTTAGGAGGTGTCAAACATCCAATGCTTTTCAATGGGGGCGAAACCCCTTATACTCCTAGAAATGCAGGCCCACATATGGCTACAGTATATTCAAGTTTGAAATTCCACCTCTGCTTTGTTAAACGATTCAGTGTTTAGAATGAGTTAGGAGATGTTTGGTGCCATTCCCTCAGTTTTTTTCTTCTTCTAATCATTCAGCTATTGTTCTTTCATGTTCAAATTCTTCAACTTTTTCAAATTCTTGAACAATTTCAACTTCTTCAATGCTTTCCAGCTATTTTTTCTCTTCTTCAAAGATCTTCTGCATCTTTTTTTTGCTCAATCATTCAGCTTACTGCATTCACAGTGCATTTTCGCATTAAATGCAATTTTTTCTAATGTGCCTGGGAGACATTTGGAAGGAAGCTTCAATTCAGAGATGCCTTTTGATAATTACTTTATAAAAAGAAAACATATCCAGATAAGTATTGTTTATCGGCATTCAGCCTAAAAATATGGAGATATCATTGGTGGTCCAGCCATGGTTTCCTCATTTCCTGATTACTTTCACCCTTTCCCCATCAGGTCCCTCTGCATTTAAACTCCCTGGTTTTCATTTCTCATCGCTGTTTCCGTTCGTTTTTTACATGCTCCTCATTGCTCTGCTGTTTTTCCATTTTGTGTTTGGGTGCCAGCCGTTTGCATTTTTACGTTAAGTCTTCGTTTTTGTCATGCTGCTTCTGGGTTTTGGTTCTGCTGAAACTCCACAGTACATGACATTTCCAGAGTCAACACAGATTAATTATTAGGGACAGATTCATTGTTTACTACTGAAAGGTGTCTGTGGAAATAATTTTAACTTTACAAACATGGACAAAAAGAAGGTTTTTACTGAAACAGCCCTTAAGTCCATGTCAGTCACGTTTCAGAGCAGGGTGGCTGCCTTCAGGATTTTTAAATATTTCATGTTGATTTGGAGACGTATCCCAAACTCTCCAATATAGACGATGCAATATAAATGACAATAAATGTCATATCAATGGACTTTACGAACACGTCCAAAGGATTCCTGATTGTATAAAATCCAAATCCACATTCAGATCCAGGTACATACAGGTCAGTTCAACACTTGCTGTAATACAATACAGCAAATAAACTGCAAATTAAAAATGTAATTAGGAAGTCCAGCTGATGTTGCTGACCCACAGGCTCAGAAGTCTGGTGCAAGACCGCGAGAGTCGGTCTTGCTTTACGGCGAGAACTCCATGTGTTTTTGCCCTGCCATTCACTATATGCACGCGCGGAAGCAACAAAGAACCGCGTGCTAACGTCAAATAAACATGCAAGCATATCAAGTTTTTTTTAAATTATTATTATTATTTTTATTTATTTTTTTATGTTTTGGCGAGACGCTACCGCGGCCGCCTCACCAAGATAGCGCTGCGGGAAACCCTGATGTTCATACCTTCACTGTGTTAGTCATTGTTTGTACTGCTGTTTTTTCCACTTTTCGTTGCGTTCGCCTGTCTGCTAAGCTCAAAACAACCGCGCCTGGCTTGAAGGAGAAACCAGAACAGCTGAGCATCTTTATGACAGTGCACTTTTACTTTCGCCCTCTGGGGGGAGCCTCGCTGGAAAATCAACCCCGGTTGCATAGTATACCTTTAAGTCAGCTGGCTCTGGGTTTTCCTCTCACCTGAGACGTGATGACCTCGATGGACGCCATGAAGCGGTCTGCGATGATGGACACTCCCAGGAACATGTACATGAGAGAAGCGAAGTAGACCACGGCTCTGGCCACCTGATAGCCCAGCTCGGGCCGGTCGGGCTTCCAGACGGGCAGCAGGATCCCCGGCAAGCACACCGTCTCCTGGTCACATTTGTCCTTCACAGCGGGAGCTGTGCTGTTCCCGTAGGCCAGGGGCGGAGGGAAGGAGGAAGGGAGGGAGGACGGCAGGGCTTCCCTCAGGCCGGGGGAGGCAACGCTGGGCTCGCTGCGGTGCGACTCCGGCTGGCAGGGAGGCAGCGGGGAGAGGAGCATGAGGAAGAGGAGGAGGAAGGGGGCAGGAGAGGTGAAGGGAGACATGGTTGCACCGGGTTCCCACGAGCAGCGAGAGGATGGAGGTGGGGGGGGGATTAGGCTGGGATGGGATCTGGGTAGAGCTGAGAGTGGCGCAACGAGCTCACCTGCAACGACACAGAAAACATCTTTTATTTTCCTTAGAAGATGAAGATGGAGCAGATATCAGAGCGGTTCAGCCGGTTCAGTGATGTCTGATTCTAACGGCTCACAAAGCAAAAGAAACACCAAACATTTGTAGTTTCCACAGCACAGAACATCACTGATGACTGCAGTCATGCATCTGCAGACGTGTCTCTATATTATTCTTATTTTGGGGACTTTTGCATATTTACATAAAGCGATTTAAAATCCGCCTCCTGCTGTAATGAAGCCACAGATTTGAAACCCTGCACCTCGTGGGCTCAGTGTTTGAATTCTGTGAGTCGTTGAACCAGCAAACACCTTTACACTGCAAAAACAAAACTAAAAATAAGTCAAATCTTCTCAAAATGAGTGTATTTGTCCTTAATTTGAGCAGGTAAATAATGGAATGAGACTTTTACACTTAAAATAGGAACAACTCATCTCCATCATCTCATTTAGAGTGCAGTATATCTAATTATCTTATCTTAGGGGTCAAAATACTCATTCCATTGGCAGATCATCTTATTTACTTGCTCAAATCAAGGACAAATGCATTCATTTCGAGAAGATTTTACTTATTTTTAGTTCCGTTTTTGCAGTGTATCCTCCACGTTTGCTGTCTGCTGCTGCAGACCCGACAGGCAGGGAACAATCCTGGAGGCCGAGACGCTCCTGTCGTCTTTTCCCTCGACTCATGTTCGATTTTAAACAAATCAGCCGATCTTTGGCGTCGAAAAGCTGCAACGCAAACTGAACCTGGACCAGTCGACAGCCTGAAAGCTCCTTTCCTGGGTTTTCTCTGCGTAGGGCGTCCAGTCTAGCACTGGAAGCTGAAACAGTTCAGCCACTTTGTTTCTCTTGAAAGGAGATTTCTTTATCTGGCTGAAGGTCAGCGTTTCTCTCTGTAATGGTAATAAACCGAAGCCTCCAGCTCTTAAATCTGAATTATACTCTCATAAAATCCTGACCTTGTTTCTGCTGGTGTGGATCGTCTCCTCGGCGGTTTGAGTCCAAGTTTTAGATTTGATAAATGACATTAGGACCGCTGTAATTAAAAAATCTCTCCTGTCAGTTTAAAGCAGACAAAGTTGAAGAGACGATCTGGTGACCTTGAATTAGAGGAAGACTGGGATCGAACAAACCCAGGAAGATAATGGGTAAAAGCAGTGGAGCGGTTTAAGGTGCACAGAGGTTAAATAGTCGTTTTATTTAACGTTTACATGAGACACATGGCAGGAAGGAGCTGAGATTAAGAAATCTGCCCCCAGGTGGAAAAGCAGAAACCATGTAGCTTTCTCAGCTCTTTGCATGTTATGCACTAAATTCACAAAGCAGCAGGAAATAAAAAGCAGAAACAAAGAATTAAGAAACTCTTTTTGTCGCCGCGTGTTACTGTGGTGACATTTCTTATTGAGACAGAAACAGGTTCAGGATGCAGACATTTCTTTTATTTATCTATTTATTTAATAGAGATCAGGTCAGTTGTCTGGCTGCACTGGCCAACCACACTTCCTGAGAAGAGCAAGCGTGCAAAATAGTCTTTAGTGTCTGCTAAAACTTGTACCGAGCTCTGAAAGTCAGTCCTTTTTGAACGATATGAATTACTGTGCTGCATGAATTATTCACTTTGATGATACATTCATGCCTGCAGTAAATCCTGTGCAGCAACCTTAAACCTTCATACAGAGAACTGAACAATGAAACGTTCCCCATAAGTCAGACTGTGCAGATATGTGTTCCCAGCAGCGTTATTGTGACGTGGAACAGACTCAGCCCTCTCAGCAGGGGGCGATAGCCCTCACAGCTTTAGCCAAGAAGCTGTTTTTGAGTCTCTTAGTTTTGGATTTGATGTTCTTGAAACGTTTGCCTGATGGGAGAGGAGCAACCAGCGCATTGCCTCGGTGGGTGGGTCTCTGGACTCGTGCAGCACCAACCAAGTTCTTGGAGACGGCATCCCACAATCCCCTGTGCCGTCCTCACCGCCCGAGAGAGCTGCGGTCTAACTGAAATGCACACACACGTAAAGCTCAAACACAATTACAGGAACGCTCTGAAAACACAACCGATCTCTAGTTGAGTGTAAAATCCTGCTGGATATCCTCTGCAGGAGCAGCAGGAAGCCGCGTCATCAGGGGATTAATCTGAAGTCACGGCAGCAGGCAGCTCCAACCTGATCAAATGTCATTCCTAGAGTCATGACTCTAGTTCCCACGGCTTCACCAGAACCTTTTCACGTCTGTCATATGAACTCAGAGTGAACCGGCTCTCATCTGTGAACAGAACAGGCACCAGAACCAGACCTGCCAGTTCTGGTGTTCTCTGGTACTTCCCAGTCCAGCTCCTTGGTACCGGGCCGTGAGCACAGAACCTTCTGGAGGCCGTCGGCCCTCATGAGGTCTGGTTCTAATGGCCACATTCATGCCAGAGGTCAGTTTGGATGGTTCTGACAGAACCCGTCTTGTTCCTCCTTGCATAAAGGAGCTGGTACCGGTCCTGCTGATGGGTTAAGGACCTCTGGCGGCCCGGTCCAGCTCTCCTAGAGTAGCTGCCAGTCTCCTGGAGTCTCCATGGTCCAGAGACGGTTCTAGGAGACACGGCAAACCTTCTAGTAACGTATTGATGGACCGTCCTGGTGGAGTTGGACCGCCTGTGAGACCTCTGCAGGGTCCAGGTACCGCCTCCTGGTACCGGTACTGACTGATGCTGGTGAAATGCTGAACTGCTAAACTCCTGTAAACGAGGAAAGACTGTAGCACCTGCAGAACCACTCCTGTTTTTGGGCTCGCCTCTTTAGTGGACCTGCTGTTAATGTCCTGAACACCAGAACAGCGACACTGGTTAACGACCTCCTCTATTGCAGAACCGACCCGAACAACAAGCCACAAGCTAAACAGACTTGATTTTAGACTCTGAATAAATCTGTTCCTTTAGTTTTTTTAGCAGTGGATATTCTCACCCACGACTTCCTGATATCCGCCCGGACCACAAAGACTCCTAACATAGAAAGTACTCCTGGGTCAATGTGAGCTTCTGAGCTTTCTGTGTCTCTGCTCTGTCTTCTCTAACATAGAAAGTACTCCTGGGTCAATGTGAGCTTCTGTGCTTTCTGTGTCTCTGCTCTGTCTTCTCTAAGCCCCAGTGGGTGGAGGCAGATGAGCGTTCACACTGAGCCTGGTTCTGGTTCTGCTGGAGGTTCTCCTCCCTGTTAAAGGGGAGTTTTCCTCTCCACTGTCGCTTCATGCATGCTCAGTATGAGGGATTGCTGCAAAGCCATCAACAATGCAGACGACTGTCCACTGTGGCTCTACGCTCTTTCAGGCGCTACATAAATAAATAAAATTGATTAGAATCTTATTTTATTGGAGTTTAATCCATAACTTATTTACGTTATTTTTATTTTGTCTTTTTCGGTTTTATTTCTCGATCTGGGAACAAACACGGCTTGTTTTTGTGCAACGACAACAGCGTGCAACGACAAATAAACGTCTAATAAAAATAACAATAATGATATTTTTCATAATCCATAATCCGTCATTTAAATAGACACAAACTGTTCTGGAGCAAAAACTCACTATTAGCTCAGGACAGGATATTGCTTAACTTTTTTTTTTTTGTTTACTTAAATTTTTCCCTATGTAGGGAGATTAGATTACCTCTAACTCACGTTCTAACAGTAAACCTGCCTTTCCTGATGTAAGGTCTGCTTGTCTCTGTGGATTAAAGTAAAACACATGCAGTCCTGGAGCGTTTAACACATAAACTACAAAATAAAGGTCCGTCTTCTCCTACAACCTGTTCTGAAGCAAAAGTGTCAGAGAACTCCCCGACAGAAACAGATCTACACCACCGACCACACAGCATGTAAGGTGACATCATGGGTGTGAATGTTATTTTTATTTTGGGTGATTTTATTCAAACGCTTCTCTAAGCTGGAGTTATTTAACCTGCGCTAAGTTTCCTTTGTCTCTAATCAGCCCAGACTCGATGTCAAAGCTGAAACCTTTTCCAGATATATTCCTAATATAAACTCCTTAGCAGTGATTTCAATGTTTAGTTTTAGATTTGTCTTTGAAGACTAGGAGTTCATCTTATTTCAGAATAAATAGCTGCGGCGGACGAGCTGTGATGCTCTGGGTTTTCTGAAGGCTCTAATAAATGCTTCGATTTATGGACTGTATGAAATATCAAAACAATCTAAGTAAAAAAAATCTGCTGTCCTGGTGTCAAATAACTGGAAATGGGCTTCTCAGCAGGATAAAAACCCAAATATACAAACTAATTAACACAGAAACGCTTTTTTTCCATGACAATCTCAGACCTAAAATCTGCAAAGAGAATCTAAGATCACTGCGGTCCAACACTGAGACGTTTTATCCTGTTGGTATTAGAAAGCTGTGGAACGTATAGCTATAATTTATTTAGTAAAAAAGGCGCCAATCTGATAAATAAATGACTTTGGGCTACAGGTCATCAGGATGGAAAATAAATGTAACTGGCAGCAGGAGGAGGTTCTGTTATTGTGACCATGAGCCAACCTCAGATTGCACTTTATTGTTTTAAAAACCCATTAATAGAAAACAGTTAACAAATAAGCAGATTTTTTTTTTCAATTAGTTGATTTAATTTGAATGAAAGGAGTTTATCTTCTGGGCGTGTCTTCTCCTGGAGTGAAGGGACCACCCGGTGGAGAGTAGCAAGGGAAGAAGGTGTTGAGCTCTTGTGCCGCGGTTCTCCAGTTTGTAACCATAACATTCAACAAAATGTTTTACATGAAAACAAACTTTGGTTCCAGTCAGAAAGGTTTTCTTTTCTGTTGATGCAGATCTTTGAGTAACTATCGGAACGTGTTTAAGATATTATTTTAGTTTGTATTAGTTTGTAAATGTATTGTTTTGTTCGGTCTTTGTCTCTAGTGTAAATAGTGTTTCCATTTTCATTTGATGCACCCATAATAATATTTTTTTCCCCCAATTCAGGTTCATTTGCATTTAAGTTTTGTCATTTGTTGTTGATTGTTGTGTGTTGGTGGTTCAGTTTGGCTCCACTGTTGGCTACAAAATAATAAAAGCTTCCATAGACGTCACTTCTTGCCTCGTTTATCGACTGCCATCTTGTCAGATTTTACACGGGATACTTAGAGTAAAGGGGTAATTGTAGTAAAACTTAAATGTGCAACACAAATGCTGCTAAAGATTAATTATAAAGATGTAAAGGGAGAAAAAAACCTTTAGAGCTGAAGAAAGGACAGATGAGAAACAAGCTGAAGGTGGAGGGAGTAAAGGAGAGAGGAGGAAGGGTAATAAATAAGAGGATGGGGGGGGGGCGGATGCCCCAAGGAGACTCTGTTCAGAGTCGTCAATCAGATCACAGCCCCAGCATAACGAGGTAATGGGGGGAGGGGGGGGGGTGATTGATCAGAGAGAAAGTGGTCGTTCATCAGCAGGAGCAGACCAGGGTCCCAGCAGACCCCCCCCCCCATACATATGCACACAATTAACTTCCTTTAGATGATTTCTCTCCATATTTGTTTCACAGTCCTCAGTTTGAAGAGCTTAAAGTAATTCTTGATTCTGGGAACAACCAAGTCAGAAATACATGCATTAGTGATATTTTCAAAAAATTTGTGGCATTAAGATCGTGATTGCGCCGTTAAATGTTTTTTTAAGGATTTAAAATTGTCCCTTGGCGACCGCTAGGCTGAAAATCCACAATTTGGGTGACGTGGTACGATGACGTAGTTTGTTGATGTAGCTCAGGCTACGCTACAGAGAGATCAATGGAGAACACAACGACGAGTTCAGATGGCGATTCACAAAGTGATGATTTTAACACCAAAGACTCGGATTCGGGTAAGTCTGAGAAAAACATTTTAGAAGAATAAACGAGATGGGTTGCTGGGAGAAACACTCAGGACTCGTGAGGCAACGCTGCATCTGAAATGAAAGTTTAGAAGCTACCGGCTACTTGGCGGTTCCATTCAGCGAGGATTTTCTCACCTCCGGGACTTTTCAGGTTCGGAAATGTGTGTAAGGAGACATTATCCTTGTTGCACTGCCAAAACAGAACTAAAAATAAGTAAAATGTTCTTAAAATTTATGTATTTTTTCCTTGATTTGAGCAGGTAAATAAGATTAACTGCCAATAGATTAAGATTTTTGCACTTAAAATAGGAACAACTCATCTTAATCATCTTATTTCAAGTGCAGTATATCTAATTATCTTATTTTAGGGGTAAAAATACTCATTCCATTGGCGGATAATCTTATTTACCTACTCAAATCAAGGAAAAAATACATTAATTTTAAGAACATTTTACTTATTTTTAGATCCGTTTTTGCAGTGTGGTATTTGACCAACCATAAGCCACACGCTTTTTAGCCGTTTTATCCGTCTATTTGTCTTTGAGAAAGCTAGTTTGCAATTAGGAAGTAACTTGTTGCCATGTCAACAGATCAACGCTTGTCAACGAATGATGTCAACGGTCACGTGACACCCGACGCAACATTTTTTATGAGCCTTGTGCTAAAAAGTCTTAAAAATACACTTTGTCATTGAATTTTTTAATTTGTTTCCCTCGGGTCATAAGAATATATGAGCTTTCTAATATATAGAAAATATAGAATAACTTGTACGATCTCAAGATTAAAGAAGTACTTTAAAGCGCTCCTTTAGTTCTGATTCAGTGGGGGGGTTCTGTCTACGGCCCGGTTCTTGATGTTGGTACTCATAACAGGACCTTCAGAGATCAACAATCTCCTCCTGTGTTTAGTCCCCCCCGTTCTCCATCCTTACTTTTTTTTTTATTAAGAGAGCACATGACAGCGGCGTTAAAGGAAATGGTCAGCGTTCATCCTCACGTTGTCGGGTTTTCAGCTGACAGCAGCGGAAATAAACGAGTTTATCAGAAATAAACGTGTTTATCAGAAATAAACGAGTTTCTCAGAAATAAACGTGTTTATCAGAAATAAACGAGTTTATCAGAAATAAACGCGTTCCCCAGTCTGGTCGTGTTACGGCGTGATGTCCTCCTCCCTGCAGGTAGCAGGGAAACGCTCCTCATGGGAAACTGCTGCCGTCAGCCACATCTTCCTGCTGTAGTAGATCTGTTCATTCAGGTGTTCCCCCGCATTCCCTACTTTTTGTATTCACGCACATTATTTTTCTCTCATCAAGCATTAAATTAAGCCTCATAGAAGCAGAAAAAGGAGACATTTGTAAGGGGAAATTTTTTTTAACCCAATTTCTTTGTGGAATGCACCACGTATGGGGTTGTATTTACCTCAGTTTAATGAATAATGATAAATCAGGTGTATTTATTATGTTCGGATCTATAAAACCTTGGCACTGATGGATGGTGCGCTCATTTTGTGTGATGACTGCTTTCAGCCTGAGGCAGCTCTGTAATACCTGACTAACAATTCATTTTCTGCATCACAGGCACTGATAAGATGCTGAGCCTCCAGGCCAAAGATCTGCAAACCTTTTTTTTAAATACCTTCCTGTCAGAAGTGTTAACATTTAGAACCAGTCAGCTTATTTCATCCCAACAATAAAAAAACAAACAGCTCATCATTTATTGCGTCAAAATCATTTAAAAATGGCAGCGGCGCTTCAGTATGAGAAACAATACAGTTTTGACAGTTTACTGCACCTTTCATCACCAGGAAAAAAGCAGGGAGGACCTCTCAGTTTTCTGCCTGGTTGAAGAAGGCTGAGGACGTACTGCCATGCATGCTTCAGCCTGAGGTGAGCGTTTGGCTTTTTCATGGTTAATAACAGTTTGAAATTAACATCATCTGTCTTTACATCACATTTTATGACACATCCGTCCCAGTGACACTGCTTTGGTTCTGTTGTACCGTTACACAGGCGTTGGCTACATCACAGACGTCTATATACTTTAAATTTATAACTGTTACCTGACTAAACCACGTGTTTTACATGTTTACATTTTTTAAATGTGCTCATGTCTGTTGAAGTCAGATTAAAGGAGCTACAAGTAAGATATTTACTGTAAAATAAATCATTCTCATTTGTCACCATGGAAGTAACATTCCCTATAAACAATCATTCCTCTCCATCAACAACGTCTTTGTCACGTTTTTCTCCTTTCAAACCTAGAGGTACGGTCAAGAACTACTTCGGTTCAAAGTGCAGCCCGTGTTTACTTCCTGGTTCCTGAGCCAATCAGATGAGAGTTTCCAGGGTTCCCAGCACAGAGCGCAGCATTTGGTATTTTATGTTGGCAAAAGAGAAGCGGACCACAAATAGAACAAAATAAAACATCATAAACCTGTCCTGTGGAAGTAAAAATTCACAACAGCAACACACCGTTTAAAAACGGCATATTAGATTGTTGTGATGCTGTAGTACCTATTTGAGCCACAAGGTGTCAGTATTACTTACAGCTCCTTTAAATGTCAATGTGAGGCACCAGACGCCTTCTGAGAGAAGATTGTAGCAGATTATGAGTAATGGGGTTAAAAAGATACTTAAAAAAAAAAAAAATCAGTTCATTGTATGATAAATACTCCGCAAATGGAAAAAATTCAACACAAGGTTGTTAACCATGAGAGCAGACCGCTAGACCGCTAAAAGGACTCCAAAACCCAATTTAATCACAGGACCTACTAGGTTAGTCCTAGTTCAGATTTTAAAAATCAGGAACAGACGACATGAGTTCCACTTTCATGGGAAATATGCAAAGATTTGTTTATCAGATGGACAGATGACTAAACTCAGATTAAATTATTTGAACACTAGAACACAATGCAGGAGGAAAACCTCACACCACCTGTAAAGCATAGAGGTGGAAGAGTCATGGTCGGGGATGCTTTGCTGCAGCAGGGCCTGGCTAGCTCTCCATTATAGAATGAAGTTTATAGTATATCAGAGAGAACGTGAAGGAAATGTGAGACCATCGGTGAAAGCGTGAAAGCTGAAGCAGAACTGGACCCTGCATTTTGACTTTTTATAAATTATTTAGTGTCTCTTAGACTTTTTATAGTGACGTGCAGCAATTTAATCAAGTTACAAAGCTGATTTAAAAGACAAAGTGGACACTGACTGCTGTTTGGTTCTGCATGAGAAAGAGTGAAAGCCATGATTCTTACAACCGTTGAAACCAGAATAATCTCACAGTTCTTGTCTGGGGCACTTTATTAGATTCAAAGATGACTACTTAGATACGAACAACTGAAAAAAATCTAATTCCTGGCATATTTTTTGTTAAAGTCCACCAGAACCATCGCTTTAGTTCCTGGAGAGAACCCACTAATGCACACTGAGAACATGCAAACTCCATGAAGAAATCCCTAGAGCCAGGATTTCAACCTTCTAGCTGCAAGCCAACAGCACCGCCGTACAACAAGATTTCCAATACAAAGAAAATCACATTTTATCTTCCTGATCCTGAATGATGAAGTTTATTTCCAGAATGACTTCGGTGAAGAACAGAGAAACCCATCAGTGAACGTTGAACCTCTGCAGACTCTGGAGGTCCAGCTGCCTCTCAGAGCTGCTGAAGTATCAGAAGCCTAAAAGGTCTTTGAAGAGAAAACGGTGAGAGCTGCAGCACAGAGACACGTCTGAGGACAGAGGAGGGATTTCTGTCTGAGTGCTTCTATTCTCCAGCGCTCTTTACGCCCCTTTCCATCCTTTTTAAAACACACAGCCTTGCAAACTGACTGCAATTTCTCACAAATTGTCCTCCGAGTGGCTCACAGCCAATTTCATACAAACTTTGAGAGATAAAGTACGTCTTTTTTTTTTTTTTTTTTTTTTTGCTTTTAGGCGGGAGTGCTCAAAGAAAAGAGAGAAAAGACGGAACAGCAGGAGACCCGCCTGGAACAAGAAAACTATTCTGACCTTTTTCTCACTCTGCTCTTTGTAATCCAGCCTCTTTTTCTTCTCTGCAGGATAATATGTTCAATCTTTTACCCCTTTTTGAATGGAATTACTGAAAAGAAAATCAACTTTTTCATGATATTCTAATTATGTGACCAGCACCTGTACAGCAATGCAGGGGGACAACTTTTCAAATTATTTGTTGTGTAAATTAATTTTATCCTGTCAAAGTAAAAAAACTAAAAGAATCAAAAATTACACAAATAGCAACAATTTTAACAGTTTCATTATAGATTATGCTAAAACAGTGCAGCATATTCTGCCCGCTCATTGTGCAGCCTTAGGTAGGTGACAGATGTTCAGCCAAAATGAAGCAGAATAAAGTTTTGGGAAACCTGGTTCCTAACAGCGGTTTGCAGCATGTAGTGCTGTGTGTGTCTGGATCTTCACTCTGACTCATCCACCAAACAATCTCTGCAGCTCTAACCGTGTTTGAAACCCTGCGGCAGTCTTCCTCCTCCTGCACCACTTCTGTCAGTGCAATCACACCAGCGGAGATTTACTGGAAACGCTGGTGAATATGTGTCTGCAGAAACACAATCTCACACTGACAAACTTTGATTTAATTACCTGTTATTCTTTGGCAGCATAAATATCATATTAAGAAATAATATATATATATATATATTTTTTTTTTTTAACAAATACACTTGTCAGTTGTTTTTGTTGTACTCAGCTGCAGCTCAAACTCTACGATGAAACCTCAACGTTTAAAAGTTCACAGCTCTCCATCTCTGTTCTCTACGGTCCGACGCTCTGATGTGACCTGACTGCTCACACCGTACGTCTAAAACGTCGTACTCATCCCCGTAGAGAGATGGCGCTACTCGGACTCGGAAGCCAAACGTAAACAGTAGAAGAAGAAAAAAGGCGGAAGTGTCGATGCCACAGACATCATATACGTAGACGCGTCATAGGGCGCAGGTTCGCACGTCAACGTCATCGCCATATTGTATGTGGCAGAAAAAAGTTGAGTTCTGTTATTGTGAACGTGAATCAGAAAAGATGCCTCATTCCTGTGCTGCAATAAATACACACACACACACGCATATATATATATATATATATATATATATATATATATATATATATATATATATATATATATGTGTGTGTGTGTGTGTTTATGTGTTATGAATATAAGGATAAATTTGTTAAATCTAAACATTGTGGTCTTCATTATTTCATAAACCCGTGTCACAGGAGAACCTTTAGGAACAGACTTTTTGGGTGAGTATTAAAGAGGTAAAATTAATAATATGAGGAAAAAAAAGTCCTAAAGTAAAAATAAACTAACAAACACAAAAGTGATAATGTTATGATAAAAACATCATATTATGAGAATTAAGGGGAAACATTTCCAGAATAATCACAGTTTGCAGAATTATTTCACTCCTGGAGTAATTGGGCCAGGTTAGATTATTTTAATTATTTTAATTCTTTAGGAGAATAAATTCAGGAGAATGAAGCTAAAGGGATACGGAAATAAACTTGTAATATTACGAAAACAAAATTACTACGAATACAAAGTATATTCAGAGATTAAAGTCCCTCTGATACTGTTTAAGTGACTGAGTAACTGCAGATTTGCCACATTTAAGATGGCGGACGCTCTGACGCATCGCAGCATAGGCAGAACCCGCCCAATGACGCGTCTACTCTTATATTATGTCTATGGTCGATGCTCTCTGTTAAACATGAGGCTCACTAGAACCAAACGCGCTGCCTTGGTAATTCTACGAGTTTCTCCTCCGTAGTTTGACTCCATGTCACACGAACCGCCGTCATGCTTCTCTCCTCTGCTATGTTTTCCTCTGAGAAGAAGAAGAAGAAGAATTCCCTTGTTTGCACATTGGAAATCGGCTCAGAAAAAATTTACATTCATTTCATCCATCCATCCATCCATCCATCCATCCATCCATCCATCCATCCATCCATCCATCCATCCATCCATCCATCCATCCATCCATCCATCCCTTAATTAATTGATGGATGGATTAACGTTATTTACTGCTGACCAAAGTAAAAATAAATAACTAAAATAAATCAGCTTTTGAGTTATTTTTCTTAACTGAAGCATACCAAAACATAAAAGGTTGAAAAATAAAACAAAAAATAAAACAACTGGACTTCTGTTCTGAAGCTGAAGACGTTTCGCTCCCCATCCAGGAAGCTTTTTCATTTTAAAATGTCTGAAAGAGTGAGGAGCTCCAACTCCACACTAGTCCAGACGTTTTAACTTGAGAAGTCCAGTTGTTTTATTTTTTAACCTTTTTTGGATTGTTCATGACCTGGAGCACTGAGAATCTTCGCCAGCCAATAAATCGTACCAAACCATGACTTTAAAACCCAAACATGTACTGTTCCAGGATTTCTGTGTACCGTTACACCCCTGATAACAGAGGCGAGACTTTTTTAAACTATGCATCCTAAAACCAGTCAGCATGGGTCTCTGCAGCTGCAGCAAAGTGTCTGCAGAAGCTGATGCTGATGCAGTTCACAGTCATTACTTTTATAATTAAAAGATTTAACCTTCTTTTGGGTGACTAGGAATAGATGACATAAAAAAACCTCATCATGTCTCGGTCCCGTTCCCTCGTCTCGGTTACAGAGTTAGGGGGAATTCGATGAGGGATTGCTGTGAAGCAGCAGGCAGAGCCAGCTGGCCCAGCTTCAGCAGCCAGGCGTTCCCAGCTGTAGATCTTAATGCCGCTAATTTCTAGGAGGGACTGATCATGAAGCGAGTCCAGAGAGGAGCACAAAGACACGCGGCTGTAAGGATTCAGCTGAAAGGAGAGCAGCAGCAGTCCAGCTCTGAGCGACTGACGGAGGCTGATATTTAAACAGCAGCTGGTGAGTCAGCAGGCTGCCACACCGAAGCTTTTCATCTGCAGAAGCTCTTCTTTGTTTTTATTTTCTGGAGGTGCGTGGGAGCAGCACAGAGTCCACAGCGGTGACGTCCGTGCCGGAGCTTTCCACGCTTCCCGGTTCAGACTGGGCGCCAACGTCTGCCGCAGCCTCTGAGCAGCGAGGCCAGGAGGTTGCTGGGATGAGTCCGAGTTCTCACAGAGACCCGATAACCAGACTGTGTTCCTCCACCGGCCCGTGTTACTCTAAAATCTCGCTTTTATGGGTGTTTGTGGCGTTCTGCAGGATAATTTGTGTAAGATGACGTCGCCACTAATTGGCACATTTACAAATGGGGACATCTGTGATTCAGCAGGACACGAAGCGCCCAAACACACGCGCACCTGCATCTTCATCAAGTCCCCATATGGAGCCCAGACAGCGCCAAAACAGGTTATTTACTTCTTTATTGAGGTAATTAAAAAATAAGCAGAAACGGAGAGTCGATATTTGATTTTTATCTCTGAAAAAGGGAAAAAAAATAGAGCAGGAGATGTTTTCTGTTTTCAGATTTTATTTACTCATGTTGGATTTTTTTTCCCAAATTTGGTTATAAATTTCTATTTATTTCTTATTTAACAGACATTAACCGATGGAGATCCTATTTTGTTTCATCTGGCTCTCTGCTCACACGGTGATATTATATTTAACCTTCATTCTTCAGGCGTGTGCCTGGATCTATTTACCTGACTCCGCCAGATAGATTTGCTCCGCATATCCATCTGGAAACCTTCCGTTGAAGTAACTTTGGGAAGGGGCGAAAATACTGGTTAGCTGATTGGCCTATGTTGGTGATAGACGGGCCAAATGAACCAATCAGAAAACACAACCACAAGCCAAGCTACTCTTGCTGCTGCAGGTAAAGGCTCGTTAGCTCAGCAAAGAAATACTCTGTAATTCCGATAAAACTTGCTCGATAGCGACTTCCTGTGACGTCATGGATGCGCTTGCAGCGTGTTAATTGAGCTCCGCTGGATGTCATTTAAAATAAAAACGACAACTAAAATAACTCGACGCTGAAATATAAATACATATATTAACGAAACATGAGTTCCTCCGCTGGACAAAGAAGACAAGATAAACTGGACCCCTCGAGAGGAAAAGACGATAAGCCGAATCCACCGAGCCCGACTAGCAAACACACAGCTAGTAGCAACACATGTCAATCAGACTTAACGGTGCTGGAAGAACTGAGAAAACTCCGAAAAGAAAATCAAGAGGGACATAACCACACTAAGCTGGCTCTTAGCCGCGTTGAACAATCTGTTTCGGACATAAAAGACCAACTGGTGGAGCACGAAGAAAGAATGGGGAGATTTGAGGAGAGACTCAGCACAGCGGAAGACACGGAGCTGCGCCACCATCGGGCGCTAAGATACCTGCTGCACCGCGATATTGAACTTTCGGCAAAGTGTGAAGATCTTCAAAACAGGCTGAGAAGGAACAATATCAGAATTTTTCAAATCCCGGAGGACAGTGAGGGAACAGATATGGCTGGTTTTGTAAAGGCTCTACTCCAGAAGGAACTTAAACTCCCACCGGACCTGGACATTAAGATTGAGAGGGCACATCGCTCACTGGCGGCTAAGCCGAAAGATTCAACGGCGCCTCCAAGATCAATAATAGTGAGATTTCTGGACGCGGCGGTAAAAGATACAATCATAAAGCAGGCATGGAGCCAGGGGACAGTTCTCTTTCAAGGCAAGCGGATCTATTTTGATCAGGATTACTCTCCTGAGCTACAGCAGAAACGGATGAAAGTCCACGAAGTTATTAAACAGCTTAAAAAGAAGAACATACAGGCAAGGTGCCTGTATCCAGCGCAAATAAAAATTAAGCTGAACACCGGGGAGAAGACGTTTGCGTCGTTAACGAGTGCCGCAGCGCTGCTGAAGGAGCTGGGGATTGACGCGCGATGCGGGGAGAGGGAGCGCATCGAGGAGGAGCTGAAGGATGGATGGAGGAGCCAAGGGAGGAGAAAAAAAGGAGCGCTTCTGTCACCAGCTGATCTTCAGACCCTTTTGCAGGAGGAGGACTAAAGGGATGTTACCATTGAGACGGGTAAAAAGGTTGTTTCAAGTAAACTAGTGATAAGGTCGGTAACCCCACACTGATTATAACTAACGGACTCATAGGAATACAGTAAAGCGTCAAATTATTATGATCCTAATATATATTGTTGTCACAAAATAAATTAATGTGTTAGACAGCCCAAAGGAGGCTATGTTTGAGTTGATGAGTGGAATACACTCTCTGAGACCTTTTTTACATGTTAGTGTAACATTGGTCATATTTGCACTGTGTGTGCTTTTTTCCACAGAGAGGGTAGGTCACACCTCTCTGCCCCAGTACCATCGGGGATCTGGCACAGCCAGAGTTAAGATGCTGTGTCAGATTGATGAAGTGGAAGCTCAGTTTTGTGTTAATTACACTGTTCTTTGTGTTTTGTTTTTCCTGACAGTTATAATTAAAGTCACTTTGTTAATCAGTAGATACCCTTTGACATCCAAATGTAAACAGGCAGGGAGTTATATCGAAAGACTCTATATATATGGACCATGGCTGAGCTGAATTTTATAAGTTATAATATAAGAGGAATTAATAATCCAATTAAAAGGAAAAAAATTCTGGGACAACTAAAGAAGCTGCACTGCTCTGTTGCTTTGATTCAGGAAACACACCTATCAGAGACTGAACATCTAAAACTGAAAAGAGAGTGGGTAGACCAGGTTTACAGTTCTTCATATGGGAGAAAAAAGAAACGAGGGGTAGCTATATTGTTTAGTAAATCTGTGTATTACAATAATGAGAAAACCTTTCATGATGACGAAGGCCGATATGTTATGGTAATAGGCACAATTGGAGGAGTAAAGATAACCATACTTAATGTTTATGCCCCAAATGAAGATTGCCCACATTTTATCAAAATGGTCACAACTCTACTTGCAGATAAAAGCGAAGGGATTATACTGGTGGGGGGTGACTTCAACTGCACCCTGGATTCAAAGTTGGACAGGTTACCTACAATAATAAAATCTCAATCTAGAATGTCTAAGGCATTATCAACTATGATGAAGGAACTGGGACTAGTAGATATTTGGCGTCAACTCCACCCCAATGAGAGAGATTTCACGTTTATGTCCCAGGTTCATGGGAGCTATTCGAGGATAGATCTTTTCTGCGTAACCAAAACCGAATTGCATAGGATAAAAGAATGCACAATTGAGCCAATCACTATTTCAGACCACGGCCCGGTGACCATGAAAATGAATTTAGGAATAGATAATCATTTCAGACATTGGAGGCTCAATGTCTCATTATTAGCAGACACAAACATTAGACAAGAAATACATAGAGCCCTGGTTGAATACTTCACCATAAATGATGATGGTAGTGTCTCCCCCTCAATTGTATGGGATGCCAGTAAGGCCACAATAAGAGGGCAGATTATTTCTATAGGATCCAGGATAAAGAAACAAAGGCTGGCTAAACAACAAGGATTGGAAGCTGAAATAAAAAAGTTAACAAGAGAACATAAACAAATGGGAAAGAGCGATACTTTAAAAAAATTAAAGGAGGTTAGAAAACAACTGGATGAAGCTCTGACATATAAGGCAGAGGGAGCGCTCAGATATACCAATAGAAAATATTACGAAATGGGTAATAAAGCAAGCAGATTACTGGCTTTTCAACTAAGAAAGGCCCAATCTAGTCGCGCAGTTCCCAAGATCAGGAATCCAGAAACCCATCAGATTGAGACTGACCCAACTAAAGTCTCAGACTCGTTTGCAACCTATTACAAACAGTTGTATACGGCTGAAGAACTAGAATTTAAAGAAGAGAAAGTTACAGAGTTTTTAAGCCCTCTTAATCTGAATAAACTATCAAGTGAGGATGCAGAACTGTTAACAAAACCTATTACAGAAAGTGAAATTAGGGAAACCATCACCAAATTAAAAAACAATAAGTCACCAGGAACAGACGGCTTTTCTGGAGAATATTACAAAATATTTGTGCATGAACTCACTCCCATACTATGTAAATTATATAATTACGTACTTAAATCAGGAGACCCCCCAAATTCATGGTCGGAAGCCATATTAACTGTAATACATAAGGAGGGGAAGGACCCTCATCAGTGTACCAGCTATCGCCCTATAAGTCTACTCGGTGTGGATTATAAAATCTTGACTTCCATAATAGCCACCAGGATTCAAAAAAATATTAAGAAATTAATACAACCAGATCAAACAGGATTCATACAAGGACGTCAAGGAACAAATAACATAAGGAGAGCCCTGAACCTGCAGACAATAGCACGAGAAGACACACAATCGTCAATGTTTCTCAGCTTGGACGCTGAGAAAGCATTCGATCGAGTTGACTGGGTGTTTCTGAGGCAGACACTAATAGAAATGGGCTTTGGGAAAGAATTTGTGGCCTGGATCAATCTATTATATAAAGCGCCCAGCTCCAAAGTTAGAGTTAATGGTCACTGCTCCAGCTTCTTCAGGATTGAGCGAGGTGTGAGACAGGGGGATTCGTTGTCTCCTATCTTATTTGCCCTAAGTATTGAACCTCTGGCAGAGGCAATACGCCAAAGCGTACATATCCAAGGGATAGCAGATGAAGGGGGGTCAGTTCATAAAATAGCTCTATTCGCAGACGATATTTTACTATTTGTAAAAAATCCACTTCTTTCCATCCCTGCACTTATGAAATGCCTGTGTGAATATGGGTCAGTGTCTGGTTACAAAATTAACGAGACTAAGTCAGAAGCCATGATGATTTCAGGCACCTGGCCTGAACAGCTAAATAACAGTGTCTCCTTTCGCTGGTCCAAACAAGGATTTAGATATCTGGGAATTATTATTACACCTAACCCCACTCAGCTGTTTGAGGCCAACTATAGCAAATTAATTAGACAAATAAAAACTGATGTGACTCGCTGGGAGGTCCTTCCCCTTTCTTTAATAGGTAGAGTTGAGACTGTAAAAATGAACCTGTTGCCTAGACTTTTGTTCTTGTTTCAGTCCCTTCCTGTAAAAGTACCTGCCTCTACTCTAAACACGTTAGATAAACTAATTTCAACATTTATCTGGCAAGGGAAGAGGCCGAGGGTTAGATTGAAATGCCTTCAATTACCTAAGGAAAGAGGAGGACTGAGTCTCCCGAACCTTAAAAATTATTGCCGGGCTGCCCAAATAAATGCAATTGTGGCGTGGCTCGAAAATGACCGGGAAACAATATGGACTCAAATAGAGCAAGATTCAGTTAAAGCTGTTCCTCTTTCTATACTGCCATTTATTGATACAAAGTCAATTCAAAAAATTAGAATAAAGAACGAATGGATAAAACACACGTTAAAAGTATGGACAACAGTTAAAAAATTGCTCGGGGGACCGGAGTCCATCTCAAGGGCCATGTTAATAGTAGGGAACATAGAATTTCCTCCTTCGGTGTGGGATAGGGGGTTTAAAAGATGGGCTGATAAAGGTCTCTGTACAATCAATCAACTCTTTATAGAAACAGAATTCAAATCATTCTCTCAACTTCAAGAACAATTCGACCTCCCATCAAATGATTTTTATAGATACCTTCAGATAAGACATTATATCACAAGTCATAAAGAAAGGCATTTGGTCAGAAAAAAACCAAATGAAATAGAAGAGTACTTTATCAGTGTAATAGAGAAGCATTTCCCAACAAAAAAACACATATCTAATATATACAAAAGGTTAGTAACTGACACATTACAAAACACGAACAATATCAAGGAAAAATGGGAATTAGAATTAAATGTTATAATTGAAGACTCTACATGGGTGGATATATGTACCGACTGTCATAGGGGAATTAGCAGCCAACTATGGAAAGAATTTGACTGGAAAGTGAAGATCAGATACTTTATTACTCCCTTTATCATCTCCTCATTTGTGAAAAAACCTAGTGTAGCACTATGTTGGCGAAATTGTGGAAATATTGGAGACACCACACACATTTTTTGGGATTGTCCTGTAATACAGGGATTTTGGGACAATATTAGAAAGGAAATACAGGGAATATTGAAAGTAAAGGTGATGCCTGAACCTGTGATGTTTTTGTTGGGAGCCATACCTAAAAGTAAATATAACACAGATCAGAGATATATACTGAGGGTTCTTTTATTGATAGCAAAGAAAATGATTACTGTGCACTGGAGAGATGTAAAACCACCAACTATAAATCAATGGGCCCAGAGATTGAAACATGTTTACATAATGGAGCAAATGACTGCAAGCCTGCAGCTAACTATGGACACTTTTATACGAAGGTGGACTTGTATTTCAGAATATCTGGGGGTCTGATGGAGAGGACGAGAGATTACTAAAAGGAGGGATCTGATGGAATTCCTCATTGGGAAAGGGTACTGCTTGGCCACAGATTACAGATTGTGGATATTGTCTGCTCTGCCTGCTGTCATAATTGTAAAGACATTTGGTATTTTGTGTTTGTTGTGATGTATAAACTTACTATTTGAGTTTCTGTCAGGAAATGTTATGTTATGTAAGATGTAAGATTTATAAAATGGTTAAATAAAAAGTTCTAAAAAAAAACTTGCTCGATAGCCACGCTAACGCTAGTTTTATCGGCTGAAACCGCCATGTTGTTTAGACTGAACTGACGCGCTTCTCGTTGCGTCACACCTCAACCCGCCTCAAAGCCAACGCTGATTGGACGTTCGTTTGGTGAACGGCTCCAAATTTTCTTTAACGGAGAGTAGCCAGACTGATCTGCGAGTGAAACCTTGAAAGCTCGCGAGATCAGGATGGTCTCACGAGGCTATGGATCTATAGGAATTAGGGTTTGATTTGGTAAATTTTTAGTTTGCATCACAATCTTCATCATCTTCTTCAAGGCATCCCTCATTGACATCGCTGTAAAAAAATGTTGGCCTTGTACTAGTAGCTGAAGCCTAGACATAAAGTCTGCTTCAACCTGCAGAAATGGCAAGACACCCACCGACAGCAGCGTGAGGTTTTCTAACCTCACTGCATCCCAAAGAGGGACAGCGTTCATTTAAGTGAATTTATCTGGATTTGTGCGTGCACAAGCACACACGTCATCAGCGTATAGATGCTAACATATAGGTGTCAATCCCACGAGAAAAGCTGGGGCGATGTTAACAACCAATGTTTATATGCATATCGTTGCAGTTTGTGGCTCTTTAGGGGGAAGGGGGAGGTATGTGGTGTAGTTTGGTCATGTGATAGCGATGCAGCACAGGATTGTGGGGGATTTAACTGAAGCAGAGAACCAATGTCAGTGGTGAGGTCGCCTTTTCATACTGTCAAAGGATAATTTTGTATATATATATATATATACACGCCCGCCGACAGGGGGGGACAAACGGGTCAGTTGTCCCGGGCCCAGGACAGAGGGGGCCCAAAACGGACCCTCTGATCATTAAAATGGTCAGTGTCAGTCAGTTAATCAGTTATACCGTAAATGAAATCAAGCTGTATGTTTTATAAAAAGCCGGTTAAATGCAGTGGAAACACAACAAATTTATCTAAGCACGTGAAAAACCATGAGCAAGAAAACGTCGAGAAACAGAAAAGGAGACGAAACTTCTGTTATTGCCTCGACAGACCCACAGACGTCTCTGACTGAGGCGTTTCAGTCCTCCAGAGAACATCCAGGTAGATCAGTGGTCATCTTCAGCAGCAGTTCATGTTAACTTTCAAAGTAGATATTATCTATCATATGTTACTGGAGCCCACAGAGAATATGTAATTAAGACCTTTTAAGAACCTTTTACGAAGTACATATATCCTATTAAAAAGTGTTATTTAGCTAATCCTTTATTTATCTCACGACAGGAAAATTTATAGGATTAAAGCAACAGGCAGGTGCACACAACACAGACATAATTACATAAGGATTGAAAGATATATGAGGTGGATTAGGAAAAAAAAAAACACATAAAATTATTATTATTATTATATAATTGTAATAATAGAAAGACTGTGTTGTCCCGGGCCCTAGCAAAGCTGTCAGCTGGCCTGTATATATATATATATATATATATATATATATATATATATATATATATATATATATAAATTATTGTTTTGGATATCAATATTGAACCAAGTTTTCATATCTTTGCATCCCTCACAAAAGGCAAATGTGGCTAGTGTGCAAAGAAACCGGCCAGATTCTGAACTTTAACCAGGAATTTTAATGGATTTGTTGCAATTTCTTGAAGATTTTCATCACTTGCTTCACTTTTACTATCCCAGCCAGAATCCCTGGTGGCATGGGGATTATCAGAATCAAACTCTGAGGCAGATACGTAAGGATGAACCTGCTGTGACTAGAAATCTCACTCAGTCTTGATAACGAGACAGAGGAACACTTGGTTCTGGTTCTAGATTTTAATTGCCACTGAGATGAGCTTTCACTGTTTCTTGATTCATCGCAAATTAAACCAGAAACTATAGAAGGAATTTAAGTTTCAGGGTCTGTGAAATGAATTTGTTTTGAACAAACATGTAAGTTTATTTAAAACAATTTAGAATTAGGAGAGTTTCTGGATTTTCTCCAGAACATTAATTTTTGTGGTTGGAAATAAATAATAGCAAAAGAAACTCAGTTTCTGGGTTATTGTGCAGGACAAACAACAAATAGTTGCTGCTTAGCAGCTCTGGGCTGGTACACATACATTCAGAGAAATCTATGCAACACATGCATGCGCAGCAATGTTGCATTAACTCAGGTTTGCACCATGCAAGGGGTCAATTATAAACGGCAACACAATTCAAAAACAGTTTTATGTTGATCTCCAACTTTGGACAAATAAAGATGCAGTGTGGCTCCTACCTGCTCTATCATTTATTTAATTCAGTCAGCAAAAACACTTCCACAGACTCTCCACTGAGTGCATCAATGAGAGAGAGGACCGGCTGCATTAAAGCCAGTCGTAAACAGAGGATTAACCAACTGGAGCCGAGTATGGAGGAATATTTCCAGTATCTGTGAATTATTGATAAAAGTGAAGAGAGCCGGTGGATAAAACTGTTGGGTAGGTTTGACGTAAAAAGCTGCTACTGTGGAGTGGAAACGGCTTTTTATTCAGGCTGCTGCAGGCTGCAAACTTCATGGGTGGGAAGGATATGGAGGCAGATGATTGAATTGGAGATTTAGATGTTAAGAAGGAACTAAAAACTTAGTCTTAGGCAACTTTATTTGTAATTTTGTATGCACAGAGTGCGTACAGAATGAAATTCCGTTGCATACAGCTTGTAAATTGCAGTAAGATTAAATTACAGTTTAGCTATAGTTGGTAATCCTGTTCAGAAACAGTTTTTGTTATACTGGGTGAAATGGTCCCTCCACCCTGAAAGTAGTCAATACGTTATTTATTCAGAAAATGAAGGTTAAAAATTATTCTCTGTGGGAGCTGCCGGCCTGTAAAAACTCTGACCAATCTCTGCTGTTTGGTCCGACTGACAGGAATTGGTCAGAGTTTTGTTCCTGCTCTCACCCCCCCCCCCCCCCCCCCCCCCCAGGTTCTGGGTTTTATCTACTGGTTCTCCCACATACCATCATTCTGACGCGCTCATATAAAGCCGGTGTGTGTGCTCGTTCCTGGTTAGTTTCTGCTTGTTGTCTGCACTGAGCTATATTATACACTGGAGTGCTGATTTTGCCGAAAAACTGAAGTCACTGGCCGCCATCTTGCTCCTCCCTACTCTCACAGAATCCCACAGGATTTGGTTGCAACAACAAGCAGTTTTCTGGCTGTATGAAAACGTTTCACAGGTAATTCTACAGTCAGTGGATGTACTAACAATATCAACTACTAGGAAATTAGGTGCTGAAATATTTAACATGTTATTTATATTAAATATATATATATAAATGTATATATAAGTATGTGTATGTGTATATATGTATATATACTGTATGTAAACATATATGTAAATATATGTTTTTGTCTATTGTTATTTATATATTTATAAATGTTATATATATGTATTTAAATAAATAAAAAGCAAAATATTTTAGCACATGACTTTCTCAGTACTTGATAGTTTTAGAACCTAACATAAAAGTATATGGCATTTGACATTTTAAAAGACACAAGGTGAAGGTAAACCTCTGAGGGACACCAGGTCCCAGCGGTGAAGATGAGCGACGTTAAAATCTACAACGGACCCCGGCTGGTCTGAGGGCATGCTGGGTAACTGTTATCTCCTCTGCATGGACATCTTTAATCAGTTCTCCACGGTTCTCTGCAGAGCGAGCTGTCGCCATTCGCTGATGCGTCAGGTTGGACATCTTTTTTTTTAGATGTTTATCAAATGTTTAGCGTTGAAAGGGCTGGACTTTGATCCTCATCTGGAACACTTTGCTGAGGCATAACTTGGAGGCCACGGAAAAACTTTCTTCCTCTATATCTTCTCCTCCTCCTTTCTTCTTCCCAGTTTTCTTGCTCTTCTTCTTCCAGCTCTAAGCTGAGTTTCTGTCTCTGACTGAGCTGGGATAACATCAGCTCCTTTGATATCGGAACATTTTGTAGGACAATAAAGGTATTTCTTATCTAGACGCACGTTGTATCTGACAGACACCTGATTCTGGTGCATCCTGACTCACGGTTTAGTCTACTGACTCTGAAATATATTTCCTCAGCCTGAATCTGACATCTGGATCTCTCTCCTAAACAGCAGTTTATCTTGCCGCCCCCGTCTCTCAGCGTTTACCCAGCTGCTCTGGAGGAGCAACCCGCGGTCAGACATTAGTTATGACGGGACCTTCTGTTTCGCTGCATTAATTATTAATTATGTGGCGCTCCTGAGAGAGAAGCAGCTCTAATGTCTTCTACAGATGAGACTGCTGGTTACAAATTACCGTAGTAATCAGCAAAGCCACTTGAAATGGGCAGGTTTTAAATAAAAGTCAGGCGAGTGGGAAGTTTTGAACTCCATTTGCATGTTCCCATCAAAAGTTAACTTGTGGTTAGAGTCGGCGGCGCCGGCCAACAGAACCTCAAGAACCGGCCTCTGCTTACTTCCTCAGTAGAAACACCTCCTCTCCTCTTTCCTCTGCTCTCCTGCTTCCTTCAGCCAGACGTCTCCACCAGCCGTCGCCCACTGCTGATAAACGCTGTGATGGAAGGTTTCATCACTGCACCAGGAACCGGTTCAATTTAAATATCTGTGTCTAACCCTCGCTGCTTTAGCTGGGTATGAGGGGAACATAGCAGCTAGCGGCTGATCCAGTGTTCTCCATTAACTGATGACTGGCTCTCTCTGTCAGTTTAAACTGCGTGGTGTTGTTCATCCGTTTTCTTCATGTATTCATTTTGAAATCAGAGTCATTCCTGTGTTCCTGCAGCCCAGCTCAGACGTTTCAGCTGCTCTAGCGTTCAGAAAGTTAAACCCATAGACGTCATATACGTAGACGCATCGTTGGGCGCAGGTTCGCACGTCAACGTCACCGCCATATTGTATGTGGCAGAAAAAAAGTTGAGTTCTGTTGTAGTGAACGTGAATCAGAAAAGATGCCTCATTCCTGTGCTGCATGGAAATGTATTCTGGCTAATTTTACTACTTGTATCTGCCTTCTATAAACTAAGGCTGCACCATGTTGCAAAACTGGACACACTAAAGCTGCAGAGTGGCAACACTAGGAAAAATCTGTGCAAGACCATTCCTTTTCAAGGTTTTAGCTTGCATACAGTACAGACTACTGTATTTAGACATAGATGTGCATATAAAGATTTTCAAGTGTTATAAATAAGACAAATAAATAGCTGTGGGACTATATATATATATATATATATATATATATATACATACATATATAGATAGATAGATAGATAGATAGATAGATAGATAGATAGATAGATAGATAGATAGATAGATAGATAGATAGATAGATAGATATGTATATGTGTATGTATATATGTATATGTATATATTTGTGTGTGTATGTGTTATGAATATAAGGATCAATTTGTTAAATCTAAACATTGTGGTCTTCATTATTTCATAAAACCGTGTCACATGTGAAACTTTAGGAACAGACTTTTTGGGTGAGTATTAAAGAGGTAAAATTAATAATATGAGGGAAAAAAGATCGAGGACAATAACGTAAAAAAAATAAAATAAAAAAATTGGTAATGTTATGAGAAAAACGTCATATTATGAGAATTAAGAGGGAACATTTCCAGAATAGTCATAGTTTGCAGAATTATTTCACTCCTGGAGTAATAGGGTCAGGTTAGATTATTTTAAATATTTTTATTCTTTACGAGAATAAATTCAGGAGAATGAAGCTAAAGGGATACGAAAATAAACTTGTAATATTACAAAAATAAAAATATTACGAATACAAAGTATATTCAGAGATTAAAGTCTCTCTGATACAGTAGCGGCAGGTTAGATTATTTTAAATATTTTTATTCTTTACGAGAATAAATTCAGGAGAATGAAGCTAAAGGGATACGAAAATAAACTTGTAATATTACAAAAATAAAAATATTACGAATACAAAGTATATTCAGAGATTAAAGTCTCTCTGATACTGTTTAAGTGACTGAGTAACTGCAGATTTGACACATTCAACATGGCGGATGCTCTGACGCATCGCAGCATAGGCAGAACCGCCCAACGACGCGTCTATATTATAATGTCTATGGTTAAACCCAGCACCAGAGGTCCTCTCACCGAGGAACCGCCCCTGAGGAGATCTGGAATATGCAACTCAGCGTTCCTGAGTGATTCCCGCCTGCAGCAACGACCTGTCGGAGCCCCTGCTGTCTGTCAGACTGATTTATTGAATTCATAAAGCAGGAAGTAAACAGCCCACGCTTTAACGTGTCCTCTGTGAATCAATTATACCCAGTCTCCACTGGTTTCCACTGGTTTAAACGCGCTACGTTATCAGGGAGCTACGTTTTTAATATCGATCCAGTAAGAAAATGCTGCTTTTTCAGTAACGAAGCCCCGATGACGCTCAGCAGTCATTACATAACTCCATACCGCAGTCCTCGCTGTATACCAGCAGCCCGTGCCTTTCATTGAGTTACTAAGAGCTGCGGCTGAATGGCTGACGAGGTCTGAGCGGTTGTGGGATCGGTGTGTACACTAAATAGGGCATGAAAGGAAAATGAGTGGGAGGATGCAGCAGAGGTAGAAAGCTGCTCTTTAGAGGGAAACGTGCCCTGAGATGACTTATGTTACAGTTAGGCCATATAAAAGCCAAATGGAAGCACAATTCTCCTCTCTGAAGGTGTTTTATCCTTTGAATTCTGATGTAAAGGCAGATTTAGCTGCTGCTGAACCACTCTTTACTCAGAGAATTACTCTTTCTTTATATCTGTGCACATCGGTGGGAAGAACTGAAGATTCAGATTTGCCAGGTTCTCACCTTGTCTTACGCTTCACTGTGCACTTCTTCACAAGCTGTTTAGCTCACGTGACAGTTTGAAATACATGCAAATGTCTGGAAAACAGAACACCAGGCAAAGCACACTGCACGCTCCCAGGAGGAAAGTGAATATTCGCGGTAAAAAAAAAAAAAAAATACGAGAAATGCTCAGCGTCCACAGAGCTGCCTCTGCTGACAGCTGCAGAGATGAATATTGATGCAATCCTGCTTAAGATGGTCTGAGAGCAGAAGGCCTGCAGCAGCCGGGTCACAGCGGAGTTTAGACCTGAGACACAGAGCTGCTTCAGCAAGAAAAATCTGAGGATTTTTGAAATTATTGTTTAAATATTCAAAAACTGAGCTGCATCCAAAACGGAATCTCCTCCTCTGCAACTAGAAACCCGGCTATCATGATCGATGACCAGCTGACCTCTGACGTTGCCGCCTTGATTGTGGCAGTTTGAAATGAATTTACTTTATTTATGTATAATTAGGGCTGGACGATAATTCAATAACAATATATGTCGATCGATAAACGTATATCGATGATAGAAAAAAGAATCAATAAAAAGTTCAATAGAATAACAGTTTCCCTTTCTTATGCAATCTAGCCGTGTAGGTTAATATTACAGTCATTACATCCTCCCAGCCAATCACAACGCAGACCCAGGAACTAAGCTCCGCCCCCTTCAGAGAGCACACGTTCTTTTTTCTTTTTAAAAAACTTGTAGTTTTGATAAAAAGTTGGTTGAATAAAAGGTTGAGTTTAAATTCGGTGTTTGTGTGTCACTGAAGAACAGCACGAAATGACCAGGGCTGCACTTAAAATAAATATTTTGAATTTGTTGGTAATTATCGATATCAATCAATATGATTTCTATTTTATCCATATGTTTTTTTTCTATATCATCCAGGCTTTGTATAAAGCACTTTAAAACAACCACAGCTGCAAAAACAAAAGGTCTCAGGCTGTGCCAAAAGCCAAGGGATAAAAATTTGTTTTTTTAGAAGAGTTTTCAAAGTGGATAACAGCAAATTACACACGAGATAGACTGAGGACGAAGACAGACAGGAACAATTACGTATTAATATGCTCAAAAGAGTAGTTGGAGCATTTTTCGCTCTAAAGTGTGAGATGTATCACACATACTGATTTCTAAATGATTCACTATTCCGTAATGTGGGAGCAGCAATGCTAAAAGCTTTGTCCCCTCGTAGCTTCTGTTTAGATGGCTCTGATCAGCCGACCTGAAGCATCTAATAGGAGAATCCGTGTGAAACAGCTCAGAATGTCATGATCTTGGCACCAGTGCTGGTCTTATTCACCATCTGACACACCTGTGCAGCTCCGCCCCATTCTCATTAGCCTTCACCAGATCCACCTGCACCTCTGACTATATAACCATCTCTCAGACCAGTCACTAGTGCCAGATTATTACGAGCCACCGGTGCCCCACTCCTGCTCCCTGTGCTGCGCAGTAATCAAGATCTGAGCAGGTACACCTGCGGCGGTTCCAATTAAGCAGAGTTGCTGCACCTGTGAGGAGCACCATATATTCCAGCCTCTCCCAGCATGTAGCTGCCAGATTCTTGAAAGGCTTGGTGTGAGACCATCCAGCGTTCCCTGATTGCCTTCCTGATATCGACCTGTCTCGTTCCTGTGATTTCTCCTGCCTGTCTTTCTCCTGTTGGCTTCGGTGTTCTGGACATCGACCTCCTGCCTCTCGTTGCTGATTATCTCGCCTGGATCCCAGACTCGACCTTCTGGAAACCTCTGCCTGGGACTGACTCACTGTGACCCCAGAACTGACTACGTTTTCAGCCTTTACCCTGCAAACTAATGTGATTCGGATCAGTCAGTGATCCGAATCACCCAGACGGAGCCGTTGGGATCGGTCGTCAGAGCCAGCGCTACCTCCTGGCATCTGAGAAGGCTAGTGGCTTTTATTCAGCACACTATCACTTCCACTGAGTTGTTCCCAGCCATCAGCCCTGATCCGGTGTGTGCTCCTGTCAGTTTATTATTAATAAACCATTTAAAACGGTCATTCTCAGTGTCGGCTGAATTATCAGGTCTCCAGATTCTGTTTGTGCATTACAAGGAGAGACACTTTTTAATTTGAGCTATAGATTATTGCTTTTGTAATCGCAGTTGTTTTAATGAGACCCATTTATACAACCTGTCAAGGTTTTCCTATTTATTAGCAGTTAGAAATACCTCTCTTTGAAAATGCTGCTATTTTATTAAGTATAAGTTACATTTTTCTGCTTCTTGTTTGGTTACTGAGAGCCCGATGATCTGCTGCATCTCCATATGGAGCTACGTTCTATTAAAACGCCGTCTTGAGAGAGAACTTAATTAAACGTAATGGTTCTCATTCAGTGGAAAGGCATCATTCTCTTGCATGAACGTTAAAATGGTTGACTCAGAATGAACTGTGGTTTAGGGGTGAGCTGTAGCTTTTTAAATAAGCATTCATTGCTCGTGTGCCTTCAACATTTCAGATCCTCCGTTAAACCTCTCTGCAGTCTTTGTCCTCTGCTAATGTCCAGAGACCATCTCAGCGTAGATTGTCTTTAAAGCCGCTCAACCTGAGCTTTGCGTCTGATTATTCTGGTAACTCTCAGTGAAAATCTGACATCTTCAGCTCCTCCTTCTGTCTCTTTGTCTGCGCCCGTGTTCTTAAATCACGAATCATTTGTCAGCAGCTCTAACTGTTCCTTTCTGTCTCACAGCTATCTTTATCGTGTAAACATTTAGCAAAGATTCTCACTGTCACATTTCTGTTATTTAGCTTTCTTAAACGTGTATTTTTTTCACAGGAAATGCTAAATATAAATGTTAAATCTATTTCTACATCATATCTACGCATAAATGTTATGTTTATATCTAAATCTGCACTCTATATCTTCATATCTTTTAACTAAACCAATGTCCATTTTTACATAGGGGGGAAAACTGAGGTTGATGACAGAAGAAACTGCCTTAGATTTAGTATGAGGTGAAATCACATCCACAGCTCTGGATGTAAAGCTGCAGCACTGGAGGAAAATTAACGTGAAGTGTGAGGCAAATTTCCCAACCCTGAACGACTATAACTGGATTTTATTTTATGTCCTTGAAAATGATTAGTAGAGCTTGAGACCCTGCTGAGGAGGCGCGGGTGTTCAGCTTGTGGCCTGCAGCTCTTTATCCAACAGCTCACTGCTGCTGACTAAATAACATCCTCCAGTTCAAAGAGGAAAAGAAGATCAGGTTATGCCAGCAGATGTTAGCCTATTTGGCTTACCTGGATATCAACGCTTAGCCCAGAAGGTGAACAATGAACCTGTAGTGCACATGAAAGGGTTAGGTTCCAGCTTCAGTACACACGCAGTCGGGTCTTTATAAAAATTAATCTCTTCCAGAGAGGGTTTAAAAAATAATATTGTTTGCACGTGTGACGTCAGCACCACATTATTTGTCACGCACTGTGATGCACTTGACCCTAAAAGTCACTTTTGTCATGTCAACACTCAGGCTCAAAAGTTTAGTTTAGAGAAATGTTCACTTTGGCCAAAGTTTTCAGATATAATCATTTTTAGTCAGAGTTTCGGTGTGGATGAAAGGCCAAAACGCAAAAAAGTTACTCGTTTTCCCAGATATCCGTGTGGACTGGGCCTTAATATGAGGTAAGATCACTCTCAAAACAAACTTGTGCATAAAAGCACAATTGTGTGCATATTAGTCCGAAGTTGTGCATAACAAACATTTGTAAACTCATAATAATTGAAATCTCATTCAAAACGTACAACATACAGTTTAAATAGTTACAACTTCAATAACTAATAAATACAAATTTCAAGTTTAAATTTGTGCTTTATTCTTCATGAACACAAACAGCAGCGGCTGCTTTCTTTGAGAATAGGAATTCACAACAGTGGTCTGACGTCACGGTTTCCAAGGCTGGTTTATGGAGCACAGACCTTAAACGGATATTTTTCTGCATCCATCTGCAGGAATTCAATTCAAAACGCCGTAATACCGATGTCTACCACCAGGTGGCGGGAATGCTAACATCAAGATCTGCAGCCTGGCTAAGGCAGCGCTAGGCTAACAAGATCTGCTGCTCCTGCTTCATCTTTCCCATCAGTCAGTGATTAGCATCTTTATTTTGTCGGACAAAGTGAGAACCGATCTGTGAAGAAACTGTTCTGCTGTTTTTAGAAAGCTCATTTTAGCGCAGGGTGACTTCAGTCACTTTAAGACAAAATAAACATGAGGGTGTCCCATTTTTTCCCCCCTCAATACAAATTGCATTTTGACAAACATTTTACAAAAAATGTAAACGGTATTTTCTTCAGTTTGTACTTTATATTGCTCAAAGTTCTTTTTTTGTATAAATTTGCATTATAATCACACAGTCATAGGGAAAGCTACTTTTATTTTACATGACTGTTACGTTTTGTAGCAGCGATCATTAGATCTAGCTTCTAAGATGCTTTACAACAGGACAGTTCATTAAAGTAGCCCAGATCCTCACAACACCGGATCGGGCTGGGGTCTAGGGTTGGCTAAGTAGAGACGCAAGTTTCTCGTCTCTGATTTCAATATAATTTGGATCAGCCTGAGGGGAAAGAACTCAAAGTTTTCTAAAAGTAATCCAACTGGACTGATTAGCTGCTCGGCCAGCCGAAGCAGAAATAAAGGCTCATAATCCTGTCAGAAAACATGACCGACGGGTCTCATCAGCAGAACTGCAGACACTGTTTCCATTTCAGCTAAAACCCCACGTCTGTTTACAAAGCAGAGCAACACGAGCCATCTCGCTATTGATCGATTCTCCGGCTGAATTTCTGCCTCTAAATGGATTCTGTCAACATGCTGTTGGTTCTGCCGGACTTACTTGCAGCCTGTAAGGCAAAATAATTGGTTTACACAACTCCACCCATGTCTATTATACAAAATCTCAGCTTTTTACAAAAAACTAATCAACTGTCTTTGGCTTTTAGCCCTTTTGCAGTTACAAAACAGATGCCTGAGTAAATAAAAAAACGGCAGTTCACATAGAACCCTGCAATTAAACAAAAACAGTTAATGTTGATATGCAATGGTTTAGCAAAAATAACTCATCTTCTGCCTTAAAAGCTCTAAAATGTGAACCCAAAATAAAGCATATTTAAATGACTGTGACCTGATAGCCAAGGCTCCTTTAAAGGGGAGGGTGGCGATGAATTTAGAAAACCCATTTTCATTTTAAAGCCAGTCATGACATTACTAAGTTCTGATTATGCTTGCAGTCTCTCAGTCATCAGAGTCAGAGTCATGGTAACTACCACAGGCCTAAAGAGGCTTAGTCACATACTAGGACTATAAAACCCACACAAAAACCAATATATTCACTGCAAAAACAGATCTAAAAATAAGTAAAATGTTCTTAAAGATAGAGTATTTATCCTTTATTTGTGTAGGTAAATAAGATTACCTGCCAATGGAATGAGTATTTTGACCCCTAAAATAAGATAATTAGACATCCTGCACTTGAAATAAAATGATGGAGATGGATTGTTCCTATTTTAAGTGCAAAAATCTCATTCCATTGGCAAATAGTGTTATTTACCTGCTCAAATCAAGAACAAATACACTAACTTTAAGAACATTTTACTTATTTCTAGTTCTGTTTTTGCAGTGTTCATCTTCCAATGAAACTATACACACCAATAGCTCCTCCTGATAGTGTTTACTTATCCTTTTTGAGACTAAAATGAATTTTGCACCGGGTGAGATCAGCGAATATTAATATTATTGTGCCATCTGGAGTAATGAACTATCAGAAAGCAAGATGGCGACACCTAACACAGCTACTGTTATCCATATGGAGGAAGTGTTTGTGCCCAAGCTCTAACTTCCTGCTTAATGTCCTGACATGTTGCGTCACCATTTCCACATAATGTTCCCTCCCCCTGATGCCCTCTACAGTGCACTCATCACTTTTATCATGTTCCTGCTTTAACGTTTTCTTTTAACACTCCTGGATAAAACACTGTAAACTCAGAAAAACGGGATGTGCGATCGCCAGAAGGTTCTGCTGCTCACTTTTTAAGATTCCTCTCCACATGAAGGGTCGTTTTCTCTTGTTTGAGGCTTAGGTTTTGCCCAAGGACCACAGCCATCTGGTCATGTCTGAACTTATTAAATTAAAGAACTGACGGAGAGTCAACAGCGGTCAGTATTACCAGTGCTTGGGAAAAACAAACAAACATAGAAAGCAGACAGGAAGAGGCTTTAAGTGCACTTAGAAGATAAAGATGCTTTTTGGAGATATGATTTCAAGCTCTGACCTGGATGAGAGCGTTACAAAAGGTGGTTCCCAGATGCCCGATAAAGATGCAAGAGAAAAGACGATGGATGTTTTAAGAAAGGAGACCCAAACCCACGCAGACAGCATCCATAAAAACATCTGTCAGGGTCACATCTGGCAGGTCTGAGTCCCTCTATCATTTACACAACACAGTTTCTTCAACACAACCTGTTATAATGACGTCAGTTTGGCTTATGGTGACGGCTAATTGTTGCTTCATGGTCCTATTCACCATCCAGCCGCACATAAACCTGATCAGTAAATGTCGAAGAGTCCAAACATACTTTAAATATGTCAGATATGAGAGCAGATGACGAGTAATGGACGCGTTAGAGGGTTAAAAACCTGCAGCTAACTGGATTTTCATGGTAGAGCAGGATGGTTAATGTGGTCCATGGAGACAGAGTTTGGAACGGCCTCTATAAAAACATCTATAAACATTTTTATAGAGTTAGGCAGATCTGAATTAACAACACAGAAATAACTAAAATCTGCACATGTTCTGCAGTCATTCATGAAAGTCGGTCGCCGACCCCACCGACCAACAAAGAGCTCCTAATTCATCCTAACACGGCTGAACTCCTGCTGACTGCGTCTAATGAGCCGTTTCCATCACACTTACCCAGAATGCATCGCTTTAGACCCCAGCCGTGCCCACTGGTCATTGTTTTTCTGACAAATTATCTCATCATTTACATTTCTCTAATTTCCCCAGTTTCAAGACAATATTTCTTGAAGATTTATTTTAGAGCAAAACAAAACGGGAGTGAAAAACGGCTCAGAGAGGCTTTAGTTTTCAGGGCCGGTTCAGATTACTAACCTCTGCAGTTCAGAGGGTTGAATGAAGATTTGCAGCGACTGCAAGTTTAATTCCTCTCAGTGCAAACCGAACTTCAGGAGAGCCTCAGTTCAGACATGCATTCAAGTTTTATTTTTTCTGCAACATGAAATATGGCAGCGCTGTCTGTCGATTGGGCTGTTTTTTAACGTCGAACCACGTCAACACATCAACGTTCTGTGATTTACTGAGTCACCATAATAAGTTATTATTCTGGAAATTTTAATTATTATTGTTATTTTATTTACTTTTAGTTTTTCTTATAGTTTTTGTTACTATTATTAATATCACAACAATATTAGTAATAATAATAATAATAATAATAACAATCGCTTTTCTTATTATTATTTCTGTATCCAATGGGCAAAACCAATATCATAAACAAAGTAATTGAAGATGTGATGCAATAAAAGGGTTTTAAGAAAATTATGCACGATCAAAATAAATTATAACTGAGATTTTATACAGTCAATTAGATTTTTTCAATTCAATTTTATTTATATAGCGCCAATTCATGAAACATATCATCTTAAGACACTTTACAAAGTCAAATTCAACCAGATTATATCTGTTTACATTTGTTTATTCTTATTTGTTTCCATATTTAATCAAAAACATTCAGCTGTAACACAAGAAGTTCTCAGTAGATTAAGTAGCTGGTTATGAAAATGTTAATTAACAGTAACAAAATGGAAGTAGGCAGGGATGAAATGGGCCAAAGGTGAACGAACCCTGAGCCATCATAAATTTTAATAAATGTAAATTTCTATTTAATACATTTTACTCTATTGATTTCTATTTTAAGTATTTTTATGTTTTTTACATTCTGTTATTTAATTTAATGACTTTTGTAATGATCAGTATGTGATAAGTTACTTTAAAAAAGTTACTAAAAGGGGTGAATTAACTTAGTTACGGCACTTTCAAAGTAACTAGTTACTAGACAAAGGAAGCATGCAGTTACTATTTATGATCTAAAGTGTCAAAGAATTTGAATGACACGTTTAAACTTTTTAACTTTGACAAACCGCAGGTTGCTGACGTTCTTTTTCCTGTTTGCTACGATTGCAGATGTGGAGATTGACCCCGCCGGATCAGAAAATGTTTCCGTAATTTGATCTGTCGATGATGACGTCCGGAGAAGTCAACGGAGAACGTGGAACCGTTCTCATTAATTAAAATAAGAACGTAGTTGATCCGTCGGTCGCATGTGAACGGAACAGAAAAAGTCTGGCCGTAACGCCTTCATTCCTCCACATTCCTCCGGCAGCAGAACAAACTCTCTAGAAGCTCAGAGTTTGCTTTTAAGAAAAGTTGCATATTTTTTGGTTTAAATGCATTTTTTTATTGTATTTATTTATTTATTTGAAAAATTGCTTTAATTGATTGAGTTATAATAAGTGCAGCGTTATATTAAATGGTCCCGAAAGGGAAAAAAAAGTAATTAGATTACTCCGTTACTGAAGAAATAAAACAGGTACTTAATGACGCCAACGCTGTTACCTTTGGATAAACGCTGAAACTATGATCATTTTATACGTTTTTCCTGTAATCTGTGTTGATTTTAAAATATTTGACACAAAAAAATAAAATAAAACTTGACAGCTTAATCTGTAAACCACCGGGTGTAACTGCGGAGGATCTTAAGCTAAAATGGAACTAAAGTGAAAGTTCAACTGAAGAAACTCTGCTTACTTCCATCCAATTGGAGGCCGGTCCGCTTCTGTCACATCCAATCTGCTCCGGGCCACACCTCCACGAAGTCCAATCAGCATCCAGCGTTCTACTTAAAAGCTGCTCCATATCATCCCTCAGCCTGCTTCTCAGCAATTGCGAGAAGACTGATCATGTCGGACTTCGATTCGGATGACCCTCAACCCACCTCCATCCCCTCCTCCACCATAGTAGCAAGCTCTACCAGGCTTAGTCAATGCACCTTCATCCTCGTTCCTAACAGACTGCTGTTCCTCCTGGACTCTCCGGAGTTTTTCCGCAACTCCCTCGGTCCGGCAGAGACCGCCATGTTGAGCCCGGTTCTGCCAGAGGTTTCTTCCCAAAGGGGAGTTTTTCCTCTCCACAGTCGCTTCACGCTTGCTCAGCATGGACAGCTCCCAATCTAAGTTATCCTAGCGGGACCAGCTAAAGCTATCGCCTCTCAACCAACTCTTGGACTACCTACTTTATCTATCTCCACTCCACCACCAGTTTCAGACCCGGGGGAAATATCCCTACTCTCATACATCTGTTATGTATATTAAAATATAAATCAACATTCATGTTTCCTGCCGAGGTCTGAGCGCCAAACTGAATTTGTATCAATAAAACTCTTCTAATTGATTCCCTTTTTCTCTGTGAGTTTTTCAGATTGAACCTTTGACATTTCAGATGCTTCCCCTTCACCCTGGGATGAAGTTTGTGCAGAAGGTAAAGAAAAGGGACTCACCACCGGTCTCAGGCGCTCTGTCTTTAACTCTCGATCCGCATAGAGCTCCTACTCATCGGCAGGCTGCAGAAAGATGAAGAGAAGCGATTAAGAATAATGTTTGCAGCTAAGAAATGAGCAGAACACTGCAAAAACAGAACTAGAAATAAGTAAAATGTTCTTAAAATTGGAGTATTTGTCCTTGATTTGAGCAGGTAAATAAGATGATTTGCCAATGGAGTAAGATTTCTGCATTTAAAATAGGAACAATTCATCTCAATCATCTTATTTCAAGTGTATTATATCTAATTATCTTATTTTAGGGGTCAAAATACTCATTCCATTGGCAGATAATCGTATTTACCTGCTCAAATCAAGAATAAATACACTAACTTTAAGAATATTTTACTTATTTTTAGATCTGTTTTTGCAGTGAAGCATTTAAACCGCCGTGACCGTTTCATAAGACAGAGGCAACAGATCGAGACGCTGCCGTCAGCGTATTCCACAGGAGTTCAATGGCGCAAAGATTGGAGTCAGGGGGGGGGGGGGGGGTGTAGGTCAGTGATCAGCTCTCATGTGTTTAGATGTCAGTTAATCAGAGGCACCATCATCCGCTCAGAGGGGTCACGGATAAACGCCACAAACATCCCAAACATCACAAACACGGCGGCTCCAGGGGAAACGTGACCGACTGTTTTCCAGCACGCCGTCTGACGATAACAGATGGAGGGAAGCAGCAGGAGACAGGAGCGCCGCGGCTGATAGAGTCTGCAGATAAACGCAGGATGCCCAGATTCTAACCTGCATCTATGTTCCTGAGACACGCTGCAGTAGGGCTGGACCATATAGAAAAAAAGCTTATCGATAAAAAAAAATGCGTATTGATCGATATCGATAATTATTGAAAATATTTAAAACCATATTTTATGTGCAGCTCTGCCTGGACATTTTATGATATTGCTAAATGATTTAATTTTAATAAAGAACAACAAACACAGAATTCCAATTAAATCTTTATTTAACCAACTTTTTTAACCATAACAGAATTTTTTTTTAAGAAAAATAACTCAAGAGACCTGAGTTATGTTATTGAATACTGAAAGAATAAACTAAAGTGACCAGTAAAATTACCAAAATAAATATACCAAATAAATAAATAAAATAGCCTATTTAGGTGGGAATAGTACACTAGTTACTTCTCAGGTTTCATAATTGAGAGGCTGAAACAGGGCTGAGGTCCGAGGTTGTGGCGTGGGAAGAAGCAGATTGCAGCTCATTTTGCACTGATTCTCTGCATTAGTTGCTCAATTTAGGGAAAAACCTGCGTCCCGGAACGTTATATCGCGGATCAAGAGTGGCGAGTAATTGTTTGAAGCCAGGTTTTTCAACTGCAGACGATCTAAATATATTGTTATTGAATTATCGTCCAGCCCTACGCTGCAGGTTCTGGGGCTTTTTTTCCACAAACAGTTTCAGATTATTTATGTTTTTAAAGCCAGCAATAATTCCCAGAATATTCAGTGCAGCAGATTCAAACATTTGAAGCTAAATGTTTGAATTATTAATTACTGGAAGAGCGTCTTTATAAATGTGATGTTAACTAACAACCGGGGTTTTCCTGACTGTCTGGAAGCCCAGATTCCCTGAGTTCATCCTTCAGGTGATATTTCTGTCTCTGCGCTTTGATTTGAACTTGTTTGGCTATTTGGCCGTTGACTGTTGACACCAGCTCCTTCCTTTATGCTGAGTTTCTCACTCCATGCTTGGTTCTGTTTTCTGTTTTTTGGAAGTTTTTTCCCTTGTTTTCTCCTCTGTGGCTATTCGTCACCTTCCCCCTGTTTCGCTGCTCAGGTTCCTCCCCGCGTTATATTCTCCTGATCCCCCCCGGTTCTCATGCAGCTCATCCATCTTTACAGAACGTTGAACCCTACGGTGTCTTTACCTCATCCCCAGATCGTTCCATTGTTTCATCATCTCTGCCATCATCCACCTCATTTCTTTGTTGTTCCTTTCTAGACTGTGATCCCTTCCTATTTTCTGAGTTTTTAGATTTCGGTGCAGCCGCCATGTGTCCAGTCTGCATTTGGGTCCTCAGCAAACTACACATTTCTTATCAACTTAAGGACAAAACCGTTTTCTAAAGTAAAGAGAGTGTCCCATCGTCTGGGAGGCGGGGTGCACCCTGGACAGGATGCTGGTACCTTCACAGGGCAACACACTCACACTGAAGGGCAATTTAGAAACACCAGTTAACCTAAAAGTCTTGTTTCTGAAGTGTGCGAGGAAACTGGAGAACATGCAAACACCAGCTGAATATGTGAGGCTGGGATTTAAAGGGCCCCCGTCACGTACTTTATGAATTTCCAGCAGTAGCTACTGTAGCTCTGGTTGCAGGTTTTTCCATTAAATTGTCACACCCTGTTGGGTCATTTTATTTCTCCATTATACACTTTGTTTTGCTTTATTTGTTACTACACAAAGTGCTTTTGTGTATATTTACCACATTTACTATAGGTACAATATTGGACATGCACGCAGGGAGTAAACAAGGAGAAGCAGCGGAGCCGAGCGAGTCAGCAAAGCCCAGCAGAGCTGCAAAAAAACGAGATAAATGAACCCTAACGCTGTGGACCAGGATGTCTCTTCACCGGGAGGCGTTGCAGGACGGTCTGCCGGCTCTTTAGCGGCGTCAGTCGTCGCCATCTTGCTTTCTGACAGCTCCGTGTTTCTGCTGGCAGATTGCACAACAATGCATATGTCTGCTGTGCAAAGTTCTTTTCAAGATCAAAAAGGACAAAGTAAACACCATCAGGGTGAACGCTGCATTACATTTGAAAATAGAAGCTAGGAATAAAAAAGCGTTTCAGCTAACACTGTCTGAGAAGTCGGGATTCCAAAATAAAGATTCAAAACACAAAAGGTTGGGATTCCAATATGGCGACGGCCAGGAAAGCTGCTGTTTTGTTCTTAGCAGCTCTTATAAACGTCCTTTAAAGCTGGACTTTCCACATCCAAGCATCACTTTTCATTTGTTCGGCTCAGAGTTGCAGCCGCTTCATGTGGCATTGATTTTAGACGCATTCTCACAACGGCGTCTTGTAAAGGGATTGCTGCAAAGCCATCAACAATGCAGACGACTGTCCACTGTGGCTCTACGCTCTTTCAGGAGGAGTGAATGCTGCTTGGAGAGACTTGATGCAACCTGCTGGGTTTCCTTAGAGAGGAAACTTTCTGACTAATCTGGAGGATCTGATGGAGTCTGACTTTGGAAAGAGCCTTGAGATGAAATGTTTAATGAATTGGCGCTATATAAATGAAATTTTATTGAACTGAATTGAAAAATAAACTTGTTTTATCACAGCTTACTGTTGTTGATGAGAGGAGCTGCCATGTTGGATCTGACAAAAGGCTGATTTATCCGACTCTAGCTGCCGTTACAGCTGAGTTTTCCGATCGGAAAGTGGGATTTGCAACAGAAGGCTTGGCATATATTGTTTTAATTGACGATGTATATGTGTTTTTTGTGTTTTTTATAGTATATAATAAGTGGTTAGGCCCCTTTAAACCCAGGACCTTTATGCACAAGTGCTACCAGCAGCACTATTGTGCAGCTCCAGAAAACAAATACAATTTTCAACACATTTATAGGTAAACAGTGTAAAAAATTTAAACCAGAAAGAAAAATTTAAACATTATACAGGTTTATTACTCATAGAGGCAGATATTTCCAGCCCTAATTTCTTGTAATGATGATGATTATGGTGTAGAGATGAACCAGAAAATTAGAATGCTGCGAGAAAGTTAATTACTGGAAACTCATGGTGTGACAACGTACTCAGCTAATTAACCCCGGACACCTGCGACGGTTTCCTGAGCCTCTAAACGGCGTCTTTGTCTGGGTCAGCAGGCGACACCGTCACAGATAACTTTAGCCACCGCACACAGACAAATCCTACACATGGGATGCAACTGTCGCATTCTTAGTGCCTAGTTGTTGCTGAACCGGAGACAACAGCAGAAGGCCTGAAATGAGAACAAGAGAACACGGGGAGTCTTAAGACCCCCTAAAAATGGCTATGCCCCCAAAAGTCAGATATAATTTCATGGCTGCTCTGTGCGCTCTCATGTCTATCAAACTGCCCCTGGATCTGCGCCACATGTTTGGTAGAAAAAAACAACATTCCCACGGACCTGCGGCTCCTTTATCGTGCAATTTGATTGGTCGGACTACAAACTGGCCGTTACTCGGGCCGCTGGCCAGGCACTAGCTGCAAGCCACTGGGAAGAGTGAACAAAACGGGCCGCTTAATTATACCGACCCGCACGACCATGACCTGACAATGAGTCAAAAGAAAAAGAAGCCGGAAAAAAACTGTTATTTGCGCACATGTGGCATCGCAGCAGTGCAATTACGAGAGGTTGAACGCAGGCATGGAGGGTCTGGCAGTCCAGGGCTGCGGTAAAAGGACGCAGCTCGTTTCAGAGCAGCTGTGGAGCCTGGAGCTGTGTGCGCACATGTGGAAGAGGTGGCATAATTCTGGCTGAAGCTAGCAGTAAAACCTGAATGCTGATCCAGAATGGACTGATTGTATGTTAATCGCTTTTAAAAATTATTAAAAATCTCATTACGGTTACAAAATGACGATAAAAACTCTTTATTGTTATATTCACTCAGCAAGAAATGAGGTTTACTCTAATCAGCATCAGCAGGGTCCTCTGAGGAACAGAAAGTATAGCGTCTGATATGCAGGTAGACCTAAAAGCTCCGGCTGTGATAGAAAAACAATAGAAACAATCTCTGAGAAAAACGTGACTGAGACTTTGTTGATGGAGAGGACGGATTGTCTATAGGCAATGTTCCTACTGTCACAGGTGACAAATGAGAATGATTTAGGTTGGTTTTAGTGTAAACATCTTACTTATAGCTCCTTTAATTGCACATAAATGCATCTCAATAAATAAGAACAGCATGAAAGTTAATTTAGTAATTCCATTCAAAAGATGAAACGCGTGTAATATTTAGATAAATTCCTAAAACTATCATGTTTTTCAAGAGTCAGTGTTACAGCTAGAGTCGGCAATTTTTCTGGGAGTTTCACCCAAGTCCCTTTTTGAACAACTGCGCACGCACAAGACTGTCCTACCTGCTCTTCAGGGGGATCACGTGAAAAAAATCTCCCAAATCCTCTCTGGTCTTATTTCTTTTTACAGAGATCTTACTCTTCTTCTCATAAATATGAACGTGGTTCTCTTCTTGTGACTCTCAGCCATGTTCAAAGTCTACGGTGAGAGCAGCGGAGCTACAATGAACGGCTAACACCAAAGCTAGCCGCTAACCTAGCGGCTAAGCTAACAGGGTACATAAACACTAGAAGAGCGCAGCCAGCAAGCGGAAACGATGAAGGAACGAGCACGAACAGTGGCGTTAATGATTGGCATGTGGCACAACCAATGGATAGGACGATTTTACCCAGTATAACAAAAAGTGTTTCTGAACAGGATCACCAACTTTAGCTTTAAACCTAATGATTATGGTTTGAAAATGAACAGGAAGTGGATCGGCTGATCCACTGGTGTTTTCAGAACCTGACCGTTGCTCCATCCAGGACTTTTACAGGTCTGGCGTCAGGAAAGGAGCAGCTAACATCTCTGCAGACGCCACCCATGCTGGACACAGACAGTTCAGATGTTAGCCTTCAGGGCGGCGCTACAGAGCGCTGCTTGCTGAAACCAGCCGCCACAGAGACAGGCTGTCCCTCTGATGGACACTGAACAGTCAACAGAAATCTTTATTTCCCACCAAAATTGTATATTTATATTTAAAATGTCTGTGCTTTGAGAGCAAAACGGAGCTGAGGTCATATTCCTTGTCTGTGTGCTAAAAACTTGGCCAGTAAAGCCGATTGTAACCATTAAAATCCCCAAAGATTCAGTGTCTCAGAAAATCACGTTATCACACAAGACAAATGAGAAAAGATTTGTAATACTCAGAGGTTTGGCCCACTGAAAAGTTTGCTCTGCTTTGCCGTGAACTGTGCGGCGTGGCACGGACGTGTTCAGCCTGCGGATGAGGATCAGAACTCGACCCGATAAAGAAATGTTCTGACCTTCGACCAGCATCCTTCGCATTCTGTAAAGAAAAGATGTTATTCAGAGTGGATGACTGGAGTGAAGCGCTTCAACTTTGTGCTTTAGATGGTCGGGGATTCGGCTCATCGTTATGTTGCAACCGGCCGGTTGTACGTGCACACCATGTTAAGTAAAAATGTAAAATAAAACAATCCCAGAAGCTTTCCACTTTTACACTTTGAAGTTTCTTTGATTCTTTTTGGCATAAATGTTTGAGCTCAGTTCAGCGAGAAGCATTTCTAAGGTCTCTCTGGAGACCTGCACACTTTAGCCTCCCTTTCAGAGGCACTGTTGAGGAATATCGATCGCTGGTCATGTGTTTTGGTTTAATAATTGGTGATAATATTAGGAGAAGTAAAAGAACGCGTCATTTACTCATGACGAAGTGCTTCGCTGCCCTCGGGCCCGTCTGTAAACGTGTTAAATTAGAGCTGAGACCTTTGTGAGTGACTCTAATCAACATCACGTCTCCTGCCTCGCCTCCTCATTCGTCTCTGCTTCAACGTAAAGGTCTCAGTTAAAGGTTGACGGCAACACATTCAGTCATTCCTCAGTTATACAGATGAAGCTGAACTCCTAGAAAACTTTGATGGCTGTGGACTTTTCCGTCTTTTATTACTCTAGTGTTCAACACAGAGCAGACCTGCATCTCATCACCTTCACTGCTTTGACCTCAGACTCCTCTTCCTCTTTATCTTCATTTAAAAAAACTCATCACAGTGTTTAGAAATGGTCGCATCCAATTAGACAACTTCCGTTAAAGTGCACTTAAGAACATGTTAACGTGAAGGGTTCTTAGATAGAATGGGAGCAATGAAGCCACTGGTTATGAATATTAATGCAATTTCCAGACAATCTGAGGACCATAACTATTTTGTAGGGTAAACGTTTGGGGACAGCAGAACACGGCGGCACTTGAGTTGCCTCTCCTCTGGACAGATGAGCCTGAAGCTGAGATTTCTAGGTTTAACACCAAGGTTCTCAAACCTGGTCCGTTTGGTTTTAGATGCATCTCTGCTTCACAGAATAAAATGATTGCACCACCTCCTCTGCGACCATCATGTGGCTTTTAATTGCCCGTTAGAAACAGGTGCGCTGCAGCAGGTAAACACCTAACAGTGTGTCCTGTGGTCCAGGATTGAAAAAACACTGCTTTAATGCAGTTCCAAAAAAAGGTAAAAAAAAAAAAAAAGACAGAGGCTGGTGCATCCTAAGGACAAAACCCCCAAACCTAAGATGAGCGGAGTGGTGTATGCAGTTCAGTCAGTGAGGAATGTTCAGATCTTTATATTGGAGAAACCAAACAGCCTCTCCACAGATGCATGGCTCAACACAGGAGAGCTACCTCCTCAGGACAAGACTCTGCTGTCCACCTACACCTTAAGGACAAAGGACAGTCTGTGAGGACCAAAATGTTCACATTTTGGACAAAGAAGACAGATGGTTTGAAAGGGAAGGAAGCCATCTACGTTAAGAGAGAGAAAACAACTTTAAACAGAGGAGAAGGCCTTAGGTTCCAACTCTCAAAAACTTACAATACAGCTATAGGATTAATTCCGGCCAATCATCACCTTAACTCTCACCATCATTCAGGTGATCAAAACATCGTTCCTTTAAACCAGGCCAATAACAACCCTAACAACTCCTCGTTACAGAGGAGTGGACCAGCTTTGGTCCAATCTGCTGGTTTAATGGCTTTAAGACAGCCCATTACTAAGGGGTGGACCTGTTTCTGTTGAATCTGCATGTTATCTAAGCCATTATAAGGCCTTTGTTTGGCAGTAGTATAAAGCTTGTTACTCCACATTACTCCAGACTTTTTGAATTGAGAAAGCTTCCAGGAGAGGAAGCGAAACGTCTTCACTACGGAAAACAAGTCCAGTTGCTTTGTTTTTTACCTTTTTTTTGGAATGACCATGACCTGGATCACTGAGAATCTTCACCAGCTTATTGCTTTAATGCAGGTTTTACAGAAAACCAGACACAAACACCTCATTCCAACTATGAAGCACGGTGGTGGAGGGTTGATGGTCTGGAAATCTCAATCAAATCTCAATCAAACGCAGAAGTTAGTGAGCCCTCATCCAGGGACTGCCACAGACCGCCGTTACAACTTACACACAGACTTTGCAGAACCTTTAGTCCCGATGCCGATCCTGACCCAATGAGGATTCAAACCCAGGTCCCTTGGATCAACGATGGAGGCTTAGCCACCACACCACAGAGGTGCTGCACCTTGTAAAGAAGCATGATCAAGTGCTCCTGCACAACGATGAGAAGAACAGATAAATGCATTCAAAAAGCTGACTTCTTTCCAGATGTTACTGCTGGTTCTACAGGTGGATCGATTCTCTGCAGCGCCTGCAGGCTCGGTCCGTCTTTCTGCAGACAGAATTTAAAATTAACCGGATGCTGAGATAACGTAACATGCATTAGGTGCCGTGCAGAGAGCAGGACTTTATGAACTCCCACAGGATGAGGAGATTACATCAATGACAGCAAGACTGATGATGAATGCAAATATGAGCCAGCAGGGCAGAGGAGATTTTCTCAGGAGGAGTTTATCACTTTTCAACGGGAAGCCTGACATTAGAGAAAGGGACCGAGTTCAATACGGTAAAACCCACAGCAGGCACATCTAAAGCTCACTGTTCTGGTGACTGAAGTAGAAACTCATTAATGTGAAAATTTGGACCATATCAATTTCATTTATATATATATATATATATATATATATATATATATATATATATATATATATATATAGTCATCATAAACTCTTAAAAAAGAATGGAGCATAAATTCATTTCTAGTACACGTTAGATTATTGTGACGGTAAAGTATCTATGGTGGCGTCTGTAAAAAAACAAGACAACTACAAGAGACCAAAGGATCAGCTGCAGCCCAGCCAAAAACTAAAGTTGCTGCTTTTAAAACAAAACTAAATAAATAAATCACTAAATGCACTTGGGCTGAAATGCATGTCTGAATTGCTTGTCAAGCATGGACCATGTAGAGCCTTCATGTTTCCAGAGAGCTGCTTACTCCAAACCAGGCAACATTTAGTTCTTCTGCTCCTCAACTCAGGAACAATCCCTGAAAACCTGAGCAGGTGTGTAGAAACCGTTGCCTCCTTTCAGGAATGAAACCCTTTTTATTTCCATCTTTTGATAAAATATCCTGAATAATGAACAGTAGGCTGGATCACTGAGTGAATGAAGAAGGCCATCACTGCTCCTAGAGAGCATGATACTGATTTATAGTAGTTTTTGCAACATTTTTTGTTATTAATTTTAACGTGTTTGACATAAATACTACTTTAAGTAAAGCTTAAAGATTTCTGATATATTAATGTCTTATCTTTGATCGACATAGAACATAGAAAACACAGAAACATAGAAAGTACTCCTGGGTCAATGTGAGCTTCTGTGCTTTCTGTGTCTCTGCTCTGTCTTCTCTAACATAGAAAGTACTCCTGGGTCAATGTGAGCTTCTGAGCTTTCTGTGTCTCTGCTCTGTCTTCTCTAACATAGAAAGTACTCCTGGGTCAATGTGAGCTTCTGAGCTTTCTGTGTCTCTGCTCTGTCTTCTCTACCATAGAAAGTACTCCTTGGTCAATGTGAGCTTCTGAGCTTTCTGTGTCTCTGCTCTGTCTTCTCTAAGCCCCAGTGGGTGGAGGCAGATGAGCGTTCACACTGAGCCTGGTTCTGGTTCTGCTGGAGGTTCTCCTCCCTGTTAAAGGGGAGTTTTCCTCTCCACTGTCGCTTTATGCATGGTCAGTATGAGGGATTGCTGCAAAGCCATCAACAATGCAGACGACTGTCCACTGTGGCTGTGTTAATGCTTTCACTCATAACATTTTGGCAGACACCCACAACTGATGCTGCTATAGGCTTAGGCTGCTGGAGGACATCAGGGTCTATTTCTCTCACTCCGCTTAGTTCTCCTACTGCTCTCCAATTTGCATTGTTTGCTGTTATTTCATCTTTTAACTTTTTGTTCGCTGTCATTTTTCTCTTCATAGAAGGTGCACCTGGTCTGGCGTTCTGGTAGCTGTGACAGGAAACTTTTTGACCAATCTGTCTGGAGGATTTGATTGAATTCCACTTTGTAAAGAGCCTTGAGATGACGTGCTGTGAATTGTAGCAATGTAAATAAAATCTAATTGACAGCATTGTATATGAATGTTGCTCTTTGGATAAACTTGCCTTCCGTTGAATTTTGATTTGATGTTGTGGCACTCCATATAGAGTTTTTATTATTGACAGATAAAGACGTGGAGGTTTTTCTGGCAAGAAAAGAAGCATAAATATCTACCATAGAACAGCTGAGGCTTTAATATGAATTTAGCTGGTCAGCAAAGGCAGCTGGCACTTTGTTCTCAGTCTCCAGGCTAAGTCTAACTCCTCTGGACCAGTCAACGTGTCCTCCAACCCTGATAGATTGCTTATCAGCCTTTCTGCTGCCACAACTGAAGCAATTAACAAATAGGAGCAAAAATGCCCATTAAGTAAATTTCCCTGCAGAAGAAAGTAATGTTGCTCTCTGATCCAATCAGCAGCAGTTTTGGGTGGTAAATGTCTGCAAATGTTTTTGGCTAAAGACTTTATTTGTGTATGACAAATGTGTATTATATATGCATATAAAAGCTTGAAAAAAGCCAAAAACAGAAATAATAGCAAATAGAATAAGGATTCTCATATGAAAATTTTCCTGCTGCCTCCTGCCACATGTGAATGAATAAAGATCGGCTAGCTGAGGAAAACTGCAGATGGAGATAAACTTGCATCATATCAACTAGAAAGATTCACCCAATAAATTGCAAACACTTCACATTCTGTGGGTTTAAAGCGACGGGTTGGAATAATAAAACTGTGAAAGCTATAAAGTCTCAGTTTGCAAACACAGGAGAGCTCTTAGTGAATTTATTCAATGAGCTCTGAGCCACAGGGTGAAGTGAGAACAGCGTTTTTATTTCTGCAGAGAGAAACTTTGACGCTTTTCGTCTATCCTGTGTTGCTCTGGTGGTTCGCTCCACGCTGTGACCCGGGTTCAACCCACAGGTGAAAAACGGCGAGAGGAGCGACTTAAGTTGACAGGCAGGCTTGAGAGTGAGTTCACAGAGAGAGCAGAGCAGTTTGTGCAGCAGCAGAAACATTTAACCCTTATGTGGTGTTCGGGTCTGTGGGACCCGTTTTCATTTTTTACTGAAAGAAAAATGATACGATCAATTCATTTTTCAAACTCAAATTCACTGGCCTTGGCTCATTTTGTGTGAAGAACATATATCAGAAAACGATTTTAATGAGTACACGTCGTACACCCCCCCTACACATTTCTATTACATATAAGATGTCCGGGTCCACTGGACCCGGGGCTAATTGAGATGTGGAAGCTGACGTTCTGTGTACACAACACTCTTTCCTCCTCCTGTCTGGGCACATTTGACCCTCTGTTTTGTGGTAGTCTTTAGTTTCTCACACTCTTTCTGCTACAAATGTAGTAGATAGAGTATAAATATAGCTTTGATAGGGTGGTTTCTTATAACAACCAATCAAGGTGGTCAAAATATACTATGCACAGAGGGCACTGGAACTGATTTTGGAAGAGAGAGAAGTTTTTGATGATAATGTAGAGGGATAAGATTCAAAAGAAGAGGTTTCAGAATTTGAGGATAGCATTTCTGAAAATTCAGAGTCTGACAGTGACTCTGAAGCATGACGAGATTGAGCATCAGCCAGTTCCAAAATGAAGACAAGTAACCAGACCAGGCCGTCAGCAGCCAGCCACAGGGCCAAGAACAAGAAAGAACAAGACAGTCAGCATGGAATAAGTGAGGAAATATGGAAGTCAAATTTTGAAATTGAATGGTCTCGCCCAAGAAAAGAGTCACCCCGCAGGCTACCAATGTGATAAGGATGCAACCAGGACCAACACAAATGGCAGTAACTCACACACAGGACATGAAGTCTTCTTTTCAGCTTTTCATCCCAGATTCCATCCAGAAAATTATTCTTGACTGCACCAATTTAGAAGGAAGACGTGTTTTTGGAGAGAGGTGGAAGGAAATGGGCCAAATCCATTTACATGGCTACTTCGGGGTTCTTATCCTTCCTGGAGTTTTCGGGTCAAAAATCCAGTCAAGTCTTCCAAGTTTGCACACACGGGTTACACAACCCTGATATCCTATGTGCCAAATGAGGATGATTCAGGGGGAGAATGCTTGTGCCCTATCCACCCAACCTATAGAACCAAAATCTGCAGAGCCTGAAGTAAGTGTGATGCTGTTCCAGTACATGTTTGGCAACAAGAAGAATCAGTGCAAAGTGTGAAAGATGGAGAGAAAAAACAACATAGATGCATCAAGTGCAAAAAGTATGTCTGCAAAACACAGTAAAACTCTACCCCTCATGTGTTGTAGAGGCCATTGGCTAAAGGTCATGGGGCTGATGCGTTGTCTTGACTGATAGGTATACTATGTGTTCATATAGCTTGAGTTGTGCACCTGAATGGGTTAAATTTCTGAGTTCAAAGAGCTAAAAGTCAGTAGTTTTGGAAAAATCTTGCTTCATGTGTAAATTTGTTTCCACTCCTATCATGACTTTTATTATAATTATTTTGCTTTATTATGTTTTAAATGAAGTGCGGCTCCACATCAGGAACATTTATCCACCTGAGGAACGCGTCAGAGGATCACTCAGCCGACACCCCGCCTGTCATCACGCTGCAAATACAGGATCACAGCTACGGAGGAGGAACCGATGGGGATTTAAACGCATTCACAGTGAAAACACTCGCCGCCATCATGGTGAATCAGACCGGAGGCTATGGAGTCCAAATGGAGCGAGATGGTACAGAACCGGAAAAGAATCAGAATCCTTTGAGAAGAACACATTAATGAGGGCTTCATTGATGTTGATACACTGACAGACTTGTTATCAGGGCATCAACCCTCCAGACCACTCAGGTTCTGAAGTCCTCACTAAGACTAAGAACGTAGAGAACATGGACCCGGTTCTGAAGTCCTCACTAAGACTACGAACGTAGAGAACATGGACCCGGTTCTGAAGTCCTCACTAAGACTAAGAACATAGAGAACATGGACCCGGTTCTGAAGTCCTTCCACTAAGACTAAGAACGTAGAGAACATGGACCCGGTTCTAAAGTCCTCACTAAGAATAAGAAGGTAGAGAACATGGACCCGGTTCTGAAGTCCTCACTAAGACTAAGAACGTAGAGAACATGGACCCGGTTCTGAAGTCCTTCCACTAAGACTAAGAACGTAGAGAACATGGACCCGGTTCTGAAGTCCTCACTAAGACTAAGAACGTAGAGAACATGGACCCGGTTCTGAAGTCCTCACTAAGACTAAGAACGTAGAGAACATGGACCCGGTTCTGAAGTCCTCACTAAGACTACGAACGTAGAGAACATGGACCCGGTTCTGAAGTCCTCACTAAGACTAAGAACATAGAGAACATGGACCCGGTTCTGAAGTCCTTCCACTAAGACTAAGAACGTAGAGAACATGGACCCGGTTCTGAAGTCCTCACTAAGACTAAGAACGTAGAGAACATGGACCCGGTTCTGAAGTCCTTCCACTAAGACTAAGAACGTAGAGAACATGGACCCGGTTCTGAAGTCCTCACTAAGACTAAGAACGTAGAGAACATGGACCCGGTTCTGAAGTCCTCACTAAGACTAAGAACGTAGAGAACATGGACCCGGTTCTGAAGTCCTCACTAAGACTAAGAACATAGAGAACATGGACCCGGTTCTGAAGTCCTCACTAAGACTAAGAACGTAGAGAACATGGACCCGGTTCTGAAGTCCTTCCACTAAGACTAAGAACGTAGAGAACATGGACCCGGTTCTGAAGTCCTCACTAAGACTAAGAACGTAGAGAACATGGACCCGGTTCTGAAGTCCTTCCACTAAGACTAAGAACGTAGAGAACATGGACCCGGTTCTGAAGTCCTTCCACTAAGACTAAGAACGTAGAGAACATGGACTCGGTTCTGAAGTCCTCACTAAGACTAAGAACGTAGAGAACATGGACCCGGTTCTGAAGTCCTCACTAAGACTAAGAACATAGAGAACATGGACCCGGTTCTGAAGTCCTCACTAAGACTAAGAACGTAGAGAACATGGACCCGGTTCTGAAGTCCTTCCACTAAGACTAAGAACGTAGAGAACATGGACCCGGTTCTGAAGTCCTCACTAAGACTAAGAACGTAGAGAACATGGACCCGGTTCTGAAGTCCTTCCACTAAGACTAAGAACGTAGAGAACATGGACCCGGTTCTGAAGTCCTCCCACTAAGACTAAGAACGTAGAGAACATGGACTCGGTTCTGAAGTCCTCACTAAGACTAAGAACGTAGAGAACATGGACCCGGTTCTGAAGTCCTCACTAAGACTAAGAACGTAGAGAACATGGACCCGGTTCTGAAGTCCTCACTAAGACTAAGAACATAGAGAACATGGACCCGGTTCTGAAGTCCTCACTAAGACTAAGAACGTAGAGAACATGGACCTGGTTCTGAAGTCCTCACTAAGACTAAGAACATAGAGAACATGGACCCGGTTCTGAAGTCCTTCCACAGAGACTAAGAACATAGAGAACATGGACCCGGTTCTGAAGTCCTTATACTGAGACTAAGAACGTAGAGAACATGGACCCGGTTCTGAAGTCCTTCCACTAAGACTAAGAACGTAGAGAACATGGACCCGGTTCTGAAGTCCTCACTAAGACTAAGAACGTAGAGAACATGGACCTGGTTCTGAAGTCCTCACTAAGACTAAGAACATAGAGAACATGGACCCGGTTCTGAAGTCCTTCCACTAAGACTAAGAACGTAGAGAACATGGACCCGGTTCTGAAGTCCTCACTAAGACTAAGAACGTAGAGAACATGGACCCGGTTCTGAAGTCCTTCCACTAAGACTAAGAACGTAGAGAACATGGACCCGGTTCTGAAGTCCTTCCACTAAGACTAAGAACGTAGAGAACATGGACTCGGTTCTGAAGTCCTCACTAAGACTAAGAACGTAGAGAACATGGACCCGGTTCTGAAGTCCTCACTAAGACTAAGAACGTAGAGAACATGGACCCGGTTCTGAAGTCCTCACTAAGACTAAGAACATAGAGAACATGGACCCGGTTCTGAAGTCCTCACTAAGACTAAGAACGTAGAGAACATGGACCCGGTTCTGAAGTCCTTCCACTAAGACTAAGAACGTAGAGAACATGGACCCGGTTCTGAAGTCCTCACTAAGACTAAGAACGTAGAGAACATGGACCCGGTTCTGAAGTCCTTCCACTAAGACTAAGAACGTAGAGAACATGGACCCGGTTCTGAAGTCCTTCCACTAAGACTAAGAACGTAGAGAACATGGACTCGGTTCTGAAGTCCTCACTAAGACTAAGAACGTAGAGAACATGGACCCGGTTCTGAAGTCCTCACTAAGACTAAGAACGTAGAGAACATGGACCCGGTTCTGAAGTCCTCACTAAGACTAAGAACATAGAGAACATGGACCCGGTTCTGAAGTCCTCACTAAGACTAAGAACGTAGAGAACATGGACCTGGTTCTGAAGTCCTCACTAAGACTAAGAACATAGAGAACATGGACCCGGTTCTGAAGTCCTTCCACAGAGACTAAGAACATAGAGAACATGGACCCGGTTCTGAAGTCCTTATACTGAGACTAAGAACGTAGAGAACATGGACCCGGTTCTGAAGTCCTTCCACTAAGACTAAGAACGTAGAGAACATGGACCCGGTTCTGAAGTCCTCACTAAGACTAAGAACGTAGAGAACATGGACCTGGTTCTGAAGTCCTCACTAAGACTAAGAACATAGAGAACATGGACCCGGTTCTGAAGTCCTTCCACAGAGACTAAGAACATAGAGAACATGGACCCGGTTCTGAAGTCCTTATACTGAGACTAAGAACGTAGAGAACATGGACCCGGTTCTGAAGTCCTTCCACTAAGACTAAGAACGTAGAGAACATGGACCCGGTTCTGAAGTCCTTCCACTAAGACTAAGAACGTAGAGAACATGGACTCGGTTCTGAAGTCCTCACTAAGACTAAGAACGTAGAGAACATGGACCTGGTTCTGAAGTCCTCACTAAGACTAAGAACATAGAGAACATGGACCCGGTTCTGAAGTCCTTCCACAGAGACTAAGAACATAGAGAACATGGACCCGGTTCTGAAGTCCTTATACTGAGACTAAGAACGTAGAGAACATGGACCCGGTTCTGAAGTCCTTCCACTAAGACTAAGAACGTAGAGAACATGGACCCGGTTCTGAAGTCCTTCCACTAAGACTAAGAACGTAGAGAACATGGACTCGGTTCTGAAGTCCTCACTAAGACTAAGAACGTAGAGAACATGGACCTGGTTCTGAAGTCCTCACTAAGACTAAGAACGTAGAGAACATGGACCCGGTTCTGAAGTCCTCACTAAGACTAAGAACGTAGAGAACATGGACCCGGTTCTGAAGTACTTCCACTAAGACTAAGAACGTAGAGAACATGGACCCGGTTCTGAAGTCCTCACTAAGACTAAGAACGTAGAGAACATGGACCCGGTTCTGAAGTCCTCACTAAGACTAAGAACGTAGAGAACATGGACCCGGTTCTGAAGTCCTTCCACTAAGACTAAGAACGTAGAGAACATGGACTCGGTTCTGAAGTCCTCACTAAGACTAAGAACGTAGAGAACATGGACCCGGTTCTGAAGTCCTCACTAAGACTAAGAACGTAGAGAACATGGACCCGGTTCTGAAGTCCTCACTAAGACTAAGAACATAGAGAACATGGACCCGGTTCTGAAGTCCTCACTAAGACTAAGAACGTAGAGAACATGGACCTGGTTCTGAAGTCCTCACTAAGACTAAGAACATAGAGAACATGGACCCGGTTCTGAAGTCCTTCCACAGAGACTAAGAACATAGAGAACATGGACCCGGTTCTGAAGTCCTTATACTGAGACTAAGAACGTAGAGAACATGGACCCGGTTCTGAAGTCCTTCCACTAAGACTAAGAACGTAGAGAACATGGACCCGGTTCTGAAGTCCTCACTAAGACTAAGAACGTAGAGAACATGGACCTGGTTCTGAAGTCCTCACTAAGACTAAGAACATAGAGAACATGGACCCGGTTCTGAAGTCCTTCCACAGAGACTAAGAACATAGAGAACATGGACCCGGTTCTGAAGTCCTTATACTGAGACTAAGAACGTAGAGAACATGGACCCGGTTCTGAAGTCCTTCCACTAAGACTAAGAACGTAGAGAACATGGACCCGGTTCTGAAGTCCTTCCACTAAGACTAAGAACGTAGAGAACATGGACTCGGTTCTGAAGTCCTCACTAAGACTAAGAACGTAGAGAACATGGACCTGGTTCTGAAGTCCTCACTAAGACTAAGAACGTAGAGAACATGGACCCGGTTCTGAAGTCCTCACTAAGACTAAGAACGTAGAGAACATGGACCCGGTTCTGAAGTCCTTCCACTAAGACTAAGAACGTAGAGAACATGGACCCGGTTCTGAAGTCCTCACTAAGACTAAGAACGTAGAGAACATGGACCCGGTTCTGAAGTCCTCACTAAGACTAAGAACGTAGAGAACATGGACCCGGTTCTGAAGTCCTCACTAAGACTAAGAACGTAGAGAACATGGACCCGGTTCTGAAGTCCTTCCACTAAGACTAAGAACGTAGAGAACATGGACCCAGTTCTGAAGTCCTCACTAAGACTAAGAACATAGAGAACATGGACCCGGTTCTGAAGTCCTCACTAAGACTAAGAACGTAGAGAACATGGACCCGGTTCTGAAGTCCTCACTAAGACTAAGAACGTAGAGAACATGGACCCGGTTCTGAAGTCCTTCCACTAAGACTAAGAACGTAGAGAACATGGACCCAGTTCTGAAGTCCTCACTAAGACTAAGAACGTAGAGAACATGGACCCGGTTCTGAAGTCCTCACTAAGACTAAGAACGTAGAGAACATGGACCCGGTTCTGAAGTCCTTCCACTAAGACTAAGAACGTAGAGAACATGGACCCGGTTCTGAAGTCCTTCCACAGAGACTAAGAACATAGAGAACATGGACCCGGTTCTGAAGTCCTTATACTGAGACTAAGAACGTAGAGAACATGGACCCGGTTCTGAAGTCCTTCCACTAAGACTAAGAACGTAGAGAACATGGACCCGGTTCTGAAGTCCTTCCACTAAGACTAAGAACGTAGAGAACATGGACTCGGTTCTGAAGTCCTCACTAAGACTAAGAACGTAGAGAACATGGACCTGGTTCTGAAGTCCTCACTAAGACTAAGAACGTAGAGAACATGGACCCGGTTCTGAAGTCCTCACTAAGACTAAGAACGTAGAGAACATGGACCCGGTTCTGAAGTCCTTCCACTAAGACTAAGAACGTAGAGAACATGGACCCGGTTCTGAAGTCCTCACTAAGACTAAGAACGTAGAGAACATGGACCCGGTTCTGAAGTCCTCACTAAGACTAAGAACGTAGAGAACATGGACCCGGTTCTGAAGTCCTCAATAAGACTAAGAACGTAGAGAACATGGACCCGGTTCTGAAGTCCTTCCACTAAGACTAAGAACGTAGAGAACATGGACCCAGTTCTGAAGTCCTCACTAAGACTAAGAACATAGAGAACATGGACCCGGTTCTGAAGTCCTCACTAAGACTAAGAACGTAGAGAACATGGACCCGGTTCTGAAGTCCTCACTAAGACTAAGAACGTAGAGAACATGGACCCGGTTCTGAAGTCCTTCCACTAAGACTAAGAACGTAGAGAACATGGACCCAGTTCTGAAGTCCTCACTAAGACTAAGAACGTAGAGAACATGGACCCGGTTCTGAAGTCCTCACTAAGACTAAGAACGTAGAGAACATGGACCCGGTTCTGAAGTCCTTCCACTAAGACTAAGAACGTAGAGAACATGGACCCGGTTCTGAAGTCCTCACTAAGACTAACGTAGAGAACATGGACCCGGTTCTGAAGTCCTCACTAAGACTAAGAACGTAGAGAACATGGACCCGGTTCTGAAGTCCTTCCACTAAGACTAAGAAAGTAGAGAACATGGACCCGGTTCTGAAGTCCTTCCATGGCTCCCTGGATCTCAGAGAATAGACTTTAAAATCCTTCTGTTAGTCTATAAATCCCTGAATTAGCACCTAAATCCATCACAGACTTGTTATCAGGGCATCAACCCTCCAGACCACTCAGGTCTTCTGGCTCCAGCCTGCTCTGCAGAACCAGAACCAGAACCAGAACCAGACATGGAGAAGCAGCATTTAGTTCCTATGCTCCACTGATCTGGAACAAACTCCCAGAAAACTGTAAAAGTGCTGAAAGCCTGAGTTCCTTTAAATCAAGATTAAAAACACATTTGTTTAGGATTTTAACTGTTCTAGTTAAACTGTTTTACTGAAACATCATTAGTTCAACTTTGTTTTTAATGTTTGCTTTTAGTTTCTATTTTCCCATGTTTTATTTTGTTTCTACATTTTATTCTGTTTTAATTTCCTATGTTTTACTTTGCATTGTGTCTGTACTGAAATGTACAAATAAATTTGCCTTGCCCCAAATAACTTGTTCAAGTTGCGTTTGTGGTTTTCTGATCATCTGTCCAGACCCGGTTCTGCACGTCTCCTCCTCACACTCCTTCATGTCGTTAAAGTTTCGGACAGTTTTGGGTACGAGTACGAACCGGCTACTGCGCCACCTTTTCATTTAAATACGCCTTAACTCATATCCTCCATGGGAACATTTCATAACTGCTTCAATTTCAGGTAATTTTCTATAATCTGTCCAGCAGTCAGTAAAATCCTGGGATTGTTTATCTCCAGTAAACATTACCAGACAGCACCAGGTTGCTTAATATCATTTCAATTTTGTCTCCGTCTAGAAATGGCTTATAAAACAATTATTTCAAGACAAAACCTATAACAATATTAATGATGATGAAATCGTGGCAAGATTTATTTGTAGTAGATCAAAAGAATTTTTACTTCTTTATATAATATTTTCTTTTCAAGCAAACTTTCTTCATTTATCGTTCATTTTAATAAATCCCAATCAATGATTTGGGTTTTTACTTATTATTAAAGGTATACTTTGCAACCAGGGTTGATTTTCCAGCGAGGCTCCCCCCAGAGGGCGAAAGTAAAAGTGCACTGTCATAAAGATGCTCAGCTGTTCTGGTTTCTCCGTCAAGCCAGGCGCGGTTGTTTTGAGCTTAGCAGACAGGCGAACGCAACGAAAAGTGGAAAAAACGGCAGTACAAACAATGACTAACACAGTGAAAGTATGAACATCAGGGTTACCGCAGCGCTAACTTGGCGAGGCGGCCGCCTCGGTAGCGTCTCGCCAACATTAAAAAAAAAAACCAGAAAAAAAAAAAATAATAATAATAAAACTCGATATGCTTGCATGTTTATTTGACGTTAACACGCGGTTCTTTTTTTTTTTTTTTTTTTTTTTTTTCCCAGTGTCCTGTCTAGCACTATGGCAATAGGAATTGATATCTCAATGCCAGATGGAGCTCGACAGATTTTGCTTTTACAAGTGGAGCAAACAGCTTTCGCCATAGTGCTCCACTTGATTTATGCTTGTAAATAGCTTTATTATGATTCCTGCAAGGAGAATTTCAAATTATATGGACATGACAATGGGAGAGTAAAGGAAGAACAAAAAGTGAAAGAAAAGAGAAAAAAAAAAAGAGTAGAGGTGAAAGAAAGAGGAGATAAAAGAAAGAGAATGATAAAACGTCCTCTGTCTGCTCCATCACCTGGAAAGAGACACAAAAAGAACAGCACAACCAACAGACATAAAGCAACAGATACACTCTAATAACACCTAGATGCCATTGCTAAATCATATATATTATTATGTAAGCTGACATGTGTAATGTGATATTTGAAAAAAGAAAGTGACACAACATAAATAAATAAATAAATAAATAAATTATAAGATTACTGTATATAAGTGAACATTTAATACCTGGGACCCAGCACCAGTGGGAGATGTTAAAGTGCACTAGTTTAGGTGAAGATTATCCAGAAATAGCTTGATAGTGATTGTGGAGAACCAAAGACCCACCTTCCCCGAGCACAGAGGCAGGCGTCAGGGGACCCGTAACCCCGGACTCCCAAAGGGGTCCCTAAAGCAGGTCGCCCAGGAGGGGCCGACACAGGATATCTGCAACCCCCCCCCCCCCCAAGGAAGGAGCAGAGACGACCCCGAGGAAATCCCCCAGCCACCGCAATGCCGACGCCCTCAAGAGCCGCGGGGACGAGCCCGTGGGCTCCGCCGGCAGCTAGCCCCGCTGAAGTGGTCCAGGCCATGGGCCCTGAGGGCCAGAGGCCCCAGGGGCGCCCCGCCCCCGCGACGAGGGCCCCGGCCGCCCCCCGGGGGGCCAGGCCCCGCGAAGAGGCCGCCGGGAGTGGGCCGGCGCACGCCCAGGAACCCGCCCCAAACCCGAAGCCAACCAATGCGCCAGGGGGCCAAGGCGCCCGCCAACGAAGTGGAGGAGGGCAGGACGTGGGGGGATGGGCTCCGCACCTATCGGAGATTTGAGATGTTCTTGGGAGAGGGAGCGGACCACCCCCATACCTGGGGGAAAAAAAAAAAACAAAAACAAAAAAAAAAAAAAAAAACTCATTCACCCCATCCCTCCCTTGTGCCCCACTCGCCACAAGGGAGTGTACACACTCCCTTGTGGAGTGTGTACACAAGACGCTGTACACACATTCCCACATAACACTCACATCCGCTGTACACACATTCCCACATAACACTCACATCCAACACTGACCAAAGGGGGGGGGGGTCACCCCAAATCGACTATACGACTGCTTGTGCCCGACCCCCGGCCCCGGCCCCCGACCAGACGCCCCCCGGACCGGGCCCCCCCAAGAGGGCGGGCCAACACGACCCGCACGCGGTTCTTTGTTGTTGCTTTCGCGCGTGCATATAGTGAATGGCAGGGCAAAAATACATGGAGTTCTCGCCGTAAAGCGAGACTTCTGTGTGTGCGGGCCGAGGGCTCCTGCAATTGCAAGTACGGCATTTCCCCCACAGACCACCAGGGCGGCCGAGAAAACCTTTGTTCAACCTGAAATGACTCATTTAATCATCCAAAACGGTATGGAACACATTAATTAACTGAAAAATGTTGCATAGTATGCCTTTAACTCACTTTCAGCCCAGTTCTTCTACCTGAACCACGATAAAATGATGTCCATTTAAATGTTTGTCGCATCACAATTTTATCACCAAGATTTATGTCTTCATAGATCAAAGTTTATGTTGTCCTTTTAATTTGGTTTGCAAAGCTGTTTCCTTATTAGTTAAAGGATGTTTGTCCAGCTGGGATGGATGGATGGACGGACGGATGGATGGATGGATGGATGGATGGATGGATGGATGGATGGATGGATGGATGAATGGATGGACGGATTGATGGATGGATGGATGGATGGATGGATAGATGAATGAATGAATGAATGAATGAATGGATGGATGGATGGATGGATGGATAGATGAATGAATGAATGAATGAATGAATGGATGGATGGATAGATGAATGAATGAATGAATGAATGAATGAATGGATGGATGGATGGATGGAGGTATGCACTAAATGACCTAAGCTGCTTTCTGTAGCTGTGGTGCTGCAGGCTAACTCCACACAGAAACTCAGCTGAGGCTAAATATTCTAATATGTGATGATCCCTGTAAAGCCTCTCTATTGTGGACTCTGTCTTTTCATAATAATAATAACAATAACAATAATAATAATAATAATAATAATAATAATAATAATAATAATAATAATAATAATAGTTTAACTTTATTGATTCACTAATTTCACGTCCTTCCTGCTCCTCCTCAGTCAGGACGTTTTCTCTCGTTGGTGAGAAACGTTCTGGAGGTGAACGTCACGCCACCATGAACCCATCAGGGCCTCTTTTGATTGCATTCTGGATGTTGGCCACTCTTTCTTTTCACGTCTGCATCCAAACACTCGTCTTTCTGTCGCCTCCTTCCTGCTCCCTCTGTCCTTGTGTTCATGCATTCACGGGAGATGTCTCTCCTCTCTGATCATATCACGCTCCAGTTGCTCAACCCCCACACTGTTGGTTTATTGGACCGTTATTTTCCCGGACCTCGTCCCTCATCTTCCTCCTCTTCCTCCCTGCACCACGTTCTGCTCCCCCGGCGTGTTTCCTCTAAGTCGATCCAAACCCGGTTACCTCACCCCGCCTCCTACTGACCAATCAGATCTCCCCGCTCCTGACAGATTTTCCACTTTCATCGGTAAATATATTGTTCCATAAAAGCAAATCTTAATATCCGACAAAGATAATCTGAGTAAATAAGCAGTTTTTAAATGATTATTTCCTTTCATAAGGGAGGAACGCTATTTAAAGCAGTCTGGCCTTGTGTGAAATAACTTTCTGTAGCTTTGTTTACATGCACAAGATTCACAATCGGATTGAAATGTAAAAAAAAAAAACTAAAAATAATTGGATTGTACCGTTTATATGGGCACACAATTATTTAATCTGATCATAATGTGTATTTATGTTCACCTGGCTTTATTCAGAATAGAACCATTCTGACATGCTCAGTTATCACATATCACAAAACCACAGAAGAAGAACTTCCGTCTTTGCTAAACAACAAAAAGTAGTAAAACAAAACAGCTTTATACGAGTTTGTTAGTCCACCGAGTTTGTTAGACTTTCATGTTGTTCTAATTATGGTAGAAACGTTTCTGAATAAATTATATTTTAGAGCTCTTTTAACGTTTCTAACAGAAAGGTTTATCGGGAACATCGACAGTTTTGCATTCCGTCGTATTTCTGCCACTCAGCAACGCAGAAATACTTCACGATTTCAGACTTTGACTGGTCCGCTCCAAAGCCTTCATTCGTTCCTGTTTTATTCTTTATTTCTTTATTTTTTTTGAGCCATCCAGTGGACATGCTAGTGGGCTTTGGATCGTTGCCCTTCTGCATAATCCAATAGTTTAACAGCAATTTGGCTTAAGGTCACGAGCTGATAGCTGAATATTACACCTGGAGCATCACAGCACCACCACCATGTTGGTGTAGAGTCTATGTCCTCCAGGTCAAGGTATTAAAAAAAGAGAATAAAAGAAACTGGGCTTCTTGTAATTGTCAAAGACGTTTCAGCCTCTTCCAGACATCTTCTCAGTTCTGGTATCCAGGTTTTCAGGTTTCCATGCTGTGGCATTCAAACATGGAGGCTGCAGCGTTTCTGATTCTCTAACACATTTCGCTGCTTTTATGCCAAATCCAAAAGGATGCAGTGCCTCCAAAATGTCCTTGGCGATCATCAACATGTTTCTTTTTCACGGATCTGAGACGGCTTGTCTGCCTCCAAACAGAAAGCTGTGGCTGCGGCTCAGATGGAGCAGCAGTCGTCTGGTAATCAGAAAGCTGTAGGTTTGATTCCAGCTTCTATCTGCCACTCTTAACAAGCTGTGCATCGATGGGGAATGTGAACACTGAGTGTGGAGGGGTGAATGAAACTTGTTGTGTAAAAGTGCTTTGGATGGTCTGCAGGACTAGAAAAGCATAATTTCCCTCCATTCTCTAGTATACATGAAGCAATTGTGGCTTTTCCTGCTTCAAATTGTGCCGTGTTAGGCGACGGTTGGTGCACCCAGGAAGAAGAAAAAGAATGCATGACTGTTGTTTGTATTTTATTAATTCAAACAGGCTTTTTAATCAGTCGTCATCAGAGCAAAGAACGCACAGGTTGATGCTGCAGATAATTTATTTATTTGTGTTAATGAAAATTGTTGTAAATTATTGATAAAATACAAGAAAAGAGGCGGGGGGGGGGGGGGGGGGGGGGGCAGTGTTGTAGTCAAGTCACTATGCCTCGAGTCCGAGTCCAGGTTCGAGTCTCCAGTGTTCCAGTCCGAGTCGAGTCCGAGTCAAGTCCAAGTCATTCAAAAAAAATCAGAGTCGAGTCCAAGTTCCGCACTAAAGTAAGCAGAGCCTACATGTTTTTAAACTAAAAAAAAAAAATCGACACTCCACCACATTGCACTAATAATTTAGATATTAAAATCATACGCCAAATAATATTCTAATGACATATTAAAATTATAGCCTAATGATATAAAAAAAAGTTGAGTCTTTTTCTCAATTTCCGAGTCAGAATGATCTGAATGTAGGAGTCCGAGTCCAAGTTCGAGTCATCAGTGCTCAAGTCCAAGTCAAGTCACGAGTCTCTAAATTTAGCTAATGACTCGGACTCGAGTACTACAACACTGGGGGGGGGTGCACAGACAGATCAGTGCCACTCTTAAAGCGATTGCTCCTATAAATGAAGTAATTGTGGCTTTTCCTGCTTCAAATTGTTCCGTATCGGGTGACATTTGTGCACCCAGGCACATTTTGCAGCTGTTCGTTAAAAATAGTTTTCAATCTAAAGACGTAGGAAGAAGAAAAAGAATGCATGTGAAAAGTGCACTAGTTTGTGCGTCGCTTCTCTACAGATGTGAAGTTTGTATTTTATTCATTCAAACAGGCTTTTTAATCGGTCATCATCAGAAAGGAACGCGTAGGTTGATGCTGCAGACAATCTATTTATTTGTGCCCAGGAAAATTGTTGTAAATTATTGATAAAATACGAGAAAAGAGGTGAGCGATCAGTGGATGGAGGCATGGATACAGAGGATCTGCACATTCGGCAGCATGTGATGCTTTTCCATCCTGTCTTGAGGAAAGAGAAGGGAAAAGTGTCACCACACAGCCTCGTTCCTTTCTCTCTCTCACACTGCTGAATAATTTACACCCACTACTTCCTCCTTCGCGGTAATCTGTCACCTCCTCTGCCTCTCTGTCTCTGCATGCAGCGTTACTTCTCTGTGTGTGTGTGTGTGGGTTTCATGTGCGTGGGTGATGAGCGTACACCGCCGCCGCTGCTGCTGCTGCTGTTTATTGGCTCCGGCAGCGGCAGGCTCAGAAACACACAGACACGTGCACAGGCCCTGAGATGACGGCATCTAAACGCACAAGTGGCTCAGCTCTGCAGAAAGCCGCCCACTTCTGCTCAGGACCCAAAGCACAGCAGTGAGACAAGCTGAGCTCAGGTTCTGCCCGCAGGTGGACAGCACCTCTGACAGGGAGGCGTTGGCTTCTGAAATGATCATTATTCACAATATTGAATAACTGGTAGTGTGAAACCAGTCGGTAGCACCGTTGCCTTGCAGCAAGAAGGTCTGCCAGCGGTCTGTCTGCAGGTTCTCCCTGCACAGCTGTGTGTTCTCTCTGGGTACTCCCAGCTTGGTCTCTGTAAACTGCCCTCAGGTGTGAGTGTGTGCATGCTTGTGTGTCTCTGTGATGGACCAAATCATTTCCAAACTTGAACTTCTTGAGTTCTTCAGACTCACTTCCATACATAAAACCCCTGTTATTATCTTCAGCTATCACTTTCTACATGTCTTATTAAATAATTCTGTATATTCTTCAGTGATGGTATCAAGTCGTTGGTTGTTTCTACCTGTAATACTTTATCAGCTGGTTCTGCTGTTATTTTTATATCTCTCTCTGCAGGTGTAGAAGCAGACTCTGAGGATGTTATACTGCTCTCTCTATTCCCTCTCCTCTATTTTGTCATCTTTTCTCCCTTTTAGCATTTTGTCTCATCTTTTTCTCTTCTTTTTTCTCTCTTCTACCTTCCCGTTTCTGTGTCCATTGAACATGAAATAGTCCCAGAATAAAATCTAATAAAGCTTCTTGCATATGTAAATCAAGCAGTAAGGCTCCACTGCTAAAAGTAAAACCTGTTGGTCTCTTCTTGGCATTAAGACAATCATTTTTAATGCTACACCGCCAGACAGGACAAATAAAAAAATAAGAAAATGATCCCAACATCTCCATCCTCTGCAGACCTAAGGTAGCATATTAAAGGTTAAAGTGCGTGAATGGAAGAGTAGAGAAAGACTGGAAAAAGTAAGATGTCTTTGGGAGGGTTGGTAGGAAAAAGCCTGCAGAGCAAATCTTCACACCGCCCTAACAATCATCAAGTATGTTTGATAAACTTCTCTGTTTATCAAACTATTCCTCAGTCTGACAACTGGAGCTCAGTGCAAACCGGGTCATCAGCAGAACAATGATCCGAAACGTTGCAGTGGCCCCATCAGCTCCTAAATAAAGCCTTTAATCTCACTCAGTCCTGTCTGGTACTGAAACGGCTGTGATGGATTTATTTTCTTACTGCTACGGTCTCTGATACCTAAACCAGAGAAAATCTCTCTGTGACATCCTGCAGTTTGAAAGGTAAAAAAAACGCTTTGTCAATGTTCCTTTGGTAATATATGAGTAGATCTGAGGGCAGCAGAGGTCTTCATTACAGCTCAGAACTTCTATATCTCCTCTCTGCTGGAAATGTCAGAGTGCACCAACTTGTGATCTCTTTATTAAGGACATGTCAGCGCCCGCCAAGCAGGACCTGCTTTATTTGCACGTCAGGCCAAATCCCTCTCACCCTGCACCCCAGTTCAAGCAGGAAGAGTCAAGACGCTCCGCTTGCTTATCGATCTCCTAGTTAAACAATCGTTTGTGTGGGACGGCTGAAGGAACCGGTTCTCTAACCAGGTGATGACATCAAAACAGGAAGGTTTCACATCTTCTGAGTTTTACAGCCAGCGTCCGGCTGGAGCGACACAACAACGTTTATCTCTGTGCTGCGAGGATAAAGACAGAAAAACTGGAAATCACGACTTTTAGAAAGTCAGAAACTGTTGTTTCAGAAACGGGTTTCCTACAGATTTACAGTTAAAACTAAATCCTCAGAGAACATATCGACTGTTTCAGGTAGAAACAAACCAGGTGTTTATCATCCATTCATCTATTTATCATCCATCTATTTATCATTCATCCATCCATCCATCCATCCATCCATCCATCCCCAGATCCAGAAGGTAAACCCAGTAATCCTCTCCGCCTCATGCCGGTGTTTCTGGGTCAGAAGAACACAGATGATGTCTCCATTCATGCCACGCACCTGTTATCTGCTCCATTTAAACGCCTTCCTGCCTACAAATCTTTGCCAGATTATTGAAAGCTCCTGCTAGTAGACGTCCATGTTTTCCCATCTCTGATCTTCTCGCTTGTTTGTTCTCTGTCATTTTTCTCTTCATAGAAGGTACACCTGGTCTGGCGTTCTGTTTGCTGTGACATCATCAGGGGAGGCAGATCATCCTCTATTACCATCTAACATAGAAAGTACTCCTGGGTCAATGTGAGCTTCTGTGCTTTCTGTGTCTCTGCTCTGTCTTCTCTAACATAGAAAGTACTCCTGGGTCAATGTGAGCTTCTGTGCTTTCTGTGTCTCTGCTCTGTCTTCTCTAAGCCCCAGTGGGTGGAGGCAGATGAGCGTTCACACTGAGCCTGGTTCTGGTTCTGTTGGAGGTTCTCCTCCCTGTTAAAAGGGAGTTTTCCTCTCCACTGTCGCTTCATGCATGCTCAGTATGAGGGATTGCTGCAAAGCCATCAACAATGCAGACGACTGTCCACTGTGGCTCTACGCTCTTTCAGGAGGAGTGAATGCTGCTTGGAGAGACTTGATGCAACCTGCTGGGTTTCCTTAGAGAGGAAACTTTCTCACCAACCTGGAGGATCTGATGGAGTCTGACGTGTTGTGAATTGGTGCTATAGAAATAAAATTGAATTGTTGCAGTTTGGACCGGTCCTGATTTGTGGCAGAACCGAACCACACGGCAATGGACAAAACCGCTTTTATGGTCCTGTGGCTCCATGTTTTGGGAGGATATTAAAAACATATTTTTATGGTGTATGAATGTAGGGGGGGGGGGGGGTTGTCAGGCTCTTCACATAGACTGTGAAACAAAGAAGGTTTGAACTAATCTTAACTTCTATACTAAACATAATTTTACTGAATGAAAACCAGCTCTTAAAGTTTGGTTTCGTGTATCCCATATTCCTATTATTACGGTTTATTGTTGTTATTTTTAAACATGCATGCAGAAATGTCTGACAAAGTCTGCTGCAGACAGCGGAGGCTGCGTCTGTCCGTGGGAAAGGAACCGACAGCTGACCGGCTGAAGATAAAAGCTGCCGAATGTGATTAAACATGGGAGTGAGACTGCAATAAATTAACTGAAAACGGTCTTTAAGGGCTGAAACTGATGAGATATAAATAAAAAGTCAACCTGAAAGGTTAATTTGAACAGTTTAGACGCAGAAGACGTCGCCGACATCGATCTGAGAAAGAATTTATCTCCAGCTGGAAGAGAGGAAGAGAGGGGAAATATGGAGGGAAGGATGAGGAAAGATCCACGTCATTATAGAGGAGGATCTATCAGGTTCTATCAGGTTCTGCTGACGGACAGAGAAGCTGGGACGTGTTGACGAAAACACAGGAGATAAATGATCAGCGGCTACATTCAGCGTCGTATGCCACCGTCTATCACCTGTAATATTGTTCATCAGCCGTACATCAGGTCACCTGGATAAAATTATTCACATTAAGCTGTCGACACATTTCCTCTTTCAAAGTTCTTCACAGAGAACGTCTGTAATCCTTGAAGAAAACAAACGAACCATCTGAGCAGCAGGAGAGAACCACTTTAAACCGTCCTAAGATTATTCCATGCTGGACTGCAGAGGGTTTAGATTAATCAGGAAATGGAGCTGGAGGTGGCTGCTGCTGCCCATCAGTCTGGGACGGGGGTATCAGGTCATTTTAAAGTTTTTAAAGTTCATCTTTCTGAAGGGAGAACGACTGTTCACATGAGGGAAAAGTTTAAGATTGCTCCCAAATCTCTCCAGGAGCGATTCGCCTCAGAGTCCGAGCTGATGCCCAGAGAAGCGGCTGAATCCCGGGGAGCATTTAGTTTTATCCATGACTGCGAAGCCAATCATTGAAAGTTTCTTTTTCTCATGATGGTGATTTACAGTCTTTAGCAGTTAGAGTTACCAAAGGAAGCGTAAATATTTGATATCACATTTAATTTGTGAAGTTTTTTGATTTTGCAAATCGGTTTTTAACACAAACTAGATCTGAATAGACCAATATGATAATTTAATTCTTTATGGAAATAAAAACAACATTTAGCGGTGAATGGGTGAAACTTTACCTTCAATGAATTAATTTAAGAAAAAAATCCAATTTCAAATTTTTATGAAAAGCATCAGACTTTCTGTGACCTGTAGCTCAGTGGCTACTGTAGTTTGTCCAGCCACATATTTTTTATTATTAACCAATATGTTTAGAGAAATAAGTCAGAATTGGACAATTTAATAGGTCGACCACCTGTTTGAAAACGAGGTCTGATGAAGCACAAAGATGGACGAAGGTTGAATGGAAACTATTTTTTATGACATATTAAGGCAGGTCTGTGGTTCAGCAGGACTGCAGGAGGTTTTCAGAAGCTAACAGGAAGGCTAATTGGAGTAGCTGCAGCAAAGTTGTGTTTAACCTCCAGCTGTTACAGAACATGCTGGATGTGGAGAAGTTGGTGACTTTTTGGAAGTCTCAGAGCTGCTTTTATGGAATCTGCAGGTTTTTTTTAATTATCATCTGTGTTAATAATTAATATAAGATGCTAAAGCTAGCTCAAAATGTCAGCTTTTTATCTTTGTTTTTAAAAATTTCAAAAAAATTGGTGAAAGGTTTAAAAAACAAAACAGGTGATTAATAACCAATCACAGAATTCTGATCTGTGCATCTCAGCATGTATCATCCCTATGTTACCTTGTGTTTATCGGTGATATGCTCATCTGTTAGTGCTTATACACAAACCTGTAAATTCTAATTATGAACAGATTCATCATAAGTTTTAAAATGCAACCAAATCTCCCTGTTAGCCGAGGTCTGTCCTGTTTAATCTGTGGGTTAATCAGCTTTCATCCTTTCTCCTCCTTCTCTGACTTTCTCTGGCGGTGTACCTGCTCTCTCCAGTAGGGGGAGCTCCAGTCACAGACTGCATCTTCTGCCTGCTGGGTAACTGTTGAGGTGAATAGATTTGATTATATAGAGTTTATTTCCCCCTCTGAAGACTGTAGCTGTCCCAGCAGCTCTTCATTTGAGTGACTGAGGGCGCCACAGACCTCGAGGCGGCTCCTGTCAGCGTTTTGCATCGGCTGGTTGCTCCCACATTTTAATCTATCCCGCTCTCCAATGTTCACCATAAACTCTCTGGCTCACCTTGGCCTGCTGAACCGGCCCCTCTCCACTGCAGGATTTCTGGAAAATAAAACATCTACCTTCCTTTGTAGATGTTTGGACCTTTAATAACATATCTAATAACTTCCAACAGGGGTTCCTCCTCCCAACTATCAGACTGACCTGAGGTGAACTATTGTTTTTGTACTATTCTCCCTAATAAAACCATCAGCTCTGCTATTTGCCCCTCTGTGGCTCAGCTGGTTTCAAGTCTTTTTCTCATAATTATGGTGGATTGTGCAGCATTTTACCTGGTTTCTCTGGGGCAAAAAGGAAGTTTTAGTTTTACATGGTCGTAACTAATGTCCCAAACGTCCCATAGCCGAGGGCCCATAGGAAAAGGGCTGAGTCAGGATTAAGTCAGACTCAGCAGGTTCAGTGTGCGTTGTAGTGCCGTTACGTTAACCTCTATGGGAACTATGGTGAGGTCTGTTGGAGCAGCATCTGATCTGCAGCTGAGAGGAAGCAGCTGGATAAACTAATGAGGAAGACCAGCTCTGTCCTGGGACGCCCCCTGGACCCAGAGCAGGTGGTGGGAGACAGAAGGACTGGGAGGGAAATCACATCACTGATGGACAATGTCTCCCCCTCCATGCATGGAGCTGCTGCAGAGCTGCAGAGCTCTTTCAGGGACAGACTGCTGCATCCCAGATGCTCTGAGGAGCGTTTCCGCAGGTCCTTCCTCCCAGCTGCTGCTAGACGTTATAACCTCTGCTAACAATAAACATAATAACTGTTTACATCATGCTGATGGTTGCACCGGTTCTGATCCGACCATTAATTGTTGACACTGTTCCCAGATGCTAAGGCAACTTTCACACGCCTTAGCTAGAGATGCTGCAGCACTATCATGCATATTACACATTTTATTATCATGTGTTGTGCAAATAGGCTGGAGCTCTTTTTGTCACTTAAATATTTTGGTTACAATTTATTTGAACAACTTGACATTAACTTGACAACGTTACACTAACAGTGACCAGGTTAAGTTAAGGGTTTGTCATAACAAAGACATGTTAAACAATGTCAACTTTGCTTTAATAGTGTCATAGTTTACCGAATGACAACAGTTCTAAACATTCATAAAGAGTCATTTATGTTCATAACAGGTGTTATGTCATGTTTATGACAGTGTAGTGTCAGTCTTATGTACACCCCTTCAAATAAAGTGTTACCAATATTTTCCACTGTGCAAAATGTATTATTTACTTTACTTTTATCTTCTACTCTTGGTGTTTCTTTAGAGCTAATTTTAGATCAGACTGGTTTGTTCTTTTTTTCTTCTTCTTTTCGTTGCTAATTGTTGTGCGTCACACCCCAATTTCCCCATTACGGGACAATGAAGGAATTCTTATTCTTAATTAACTATAATGTGGCACATGTTCAAGATGTGACATATTTCAAGCCTAAACATTTAAAATAATCTGGCTAATTAAAGATCCAGGACATAACATGGATGTAAAACACGTTTGGTCAGTTTCAATCATTTATAAATGGTTGCTGTAGGTTGAAAGAAGGGAATACTTCTGATCGCTGTATTTTACTCATCTTGATGCACTTTTATTTTAATTGATTTACTCCTAAACCACAGATATGGACATTTGAGCTCAAAAGCACCAAGAGCTGTAATGCATCTCATGCATCATAAACCAAATTCTTCTGGGTTTTCTTTAGCTCCCCTCCTGGTCGTCAACTTCAACTTAAAGAAACTGTTTCAGACCAAAAGCCTGATGATGATTGGAGCGACGGCCGCCTGTAAATAAGCCGCTGCACAGCAACATATTGGTTTGCAACACTCGCAGTCTGCTCTGTTTCAGAGCAGCACGATGGATTAAATCAGATCAGAGAGCCGAACAGGCTGCTGCAGTGTTGGGATATAATAGCAGGGTGTTTGGGTCGGTCCCTGCTGAGCGCCAGGCTCGGCTGGAGGCACTCAGCCAGCTATCTGTCAGAAATTATCCAGATATCTGCCACATCTGAAAACGCAACATGACCTTTGAAATGTGTACACAAAGCGGGATGTTCCAGTAAATGTCAGTCAGAAAAATATGAGAAAGTACCATAGATGAGACAAATGAAGGCGTACAAAGCCCATGAGATTTGTAACAGAAACAGACCCATCCAGACTTTTTAGCTCAGAAATTAGAGCTGTTGGGTCACAGCGGCAATCAAAAATGATGTGGCTAAGAAACCAGAGAGAGGAAAACCGGACCGTGGTATCGTTAGAGAGGAGACCGGCTTTGATATGATCACAGTGGCAATGAAGTCTTTGTGTTTACACAAAGTTTGATTTCCAAAGGCGTCGGCTGAAAAGATTATTTTGTTGTTCCAAACCTACAAATGGAAGCTGGATGGTATTTCCACAAAGGAGGAGAATTTCCCCATTGTGGGGCAATAAAGGTATTTCTTATCTTATCCTAACAGAGGACCCTCAAATCAAATTCTACTTAACCCCTTAAACTCAGCAGCTCCCAGAACTGCTGGAAGAACTGAACCGCCTTTGCTTTTTTTCTTGGTTCATTATTGTAAGTTCACTTTTGTTAAAAATAGCTAATTTGGTATCCACACGTTGTCTAAGATTAAACCACAACTATTGAAATGAAGTTTGGAATCGTTGAATAAAGCGATGTTAAGGATGTTATTTTGAGGAAGAAATTGGAAAGAAAGATGCGCGGGGCTCCCTTCAACCTTGGGTCAGCCCTGGATTCCACATTAGACTGTTATTTTAAAACGGTCCTGTTTTTACTCATAAATCCTTTGGGGTCTTCTTACTGCTACAGAAATATGAAATAAGTTTCAGAAAGAAAAAAAACACACGTGGCACACAGCTGAAAGAAAATTAATTACCAGTAGTGTTGTTAATTGTTATCTGAATATTATTTTAAAAACCTTGCTTCACTTTATTGTGTGTTTACTTCCTGAAGCCGTTCCCTCATTACAACCTGCTATAAATCAGCAGAGCTACATCTAAAATACAGGTTTAAGTGAAAGCTCTGCAAAAAGGCCAGAAATGTCATTAGCCAGCAGCCCTTTAGTTTGTTTTTGGTGATTTTAGAAGACCGTCTTTGGAGGTAATGACTTTTGCTTTTCCTCTAAAACAGACAGAGAAATGCATTTGTCAGCCTAGTCCGTCTCTGAGTTGGAAATACGTGAACAGAAACAGTAAAGAGTAAATGTAAATGCTCCATTCTCAATTCAAGTCAGTTTCATTTTGATCCAAGCTGAAATATTTCTGTGTGCTTCCACACTCGGCTGAACGAGACAAAAATTATTTTCCACGAAACAATATAGGCAGAGAAGTCTGAATGGATGTGCTGTTATAGTTTTTTTTATTTGTAATGATATTGTCAAGCTCTAACATGAATAAATAAGAAGGAATGGATCTGCAGGGTGGCGTAATGGGCTGAGACTGAATTATAACGTTGTCTCAGTCTCCCTGGGTGATTTGTTGACAAAGAGATTCAACGAAAACGCGTTTCTTTACCTTAGAGCTTTCCCCCTGAACACTTTGTAGCTAAATTCACCGAAGATATGACATGGTTCAATTAGATGACATTTACAGTAATTTGCAAAACTCCTGATGAAGGTCTCTTTCCTGAAATTGATTTAATGAAGGTTGGCGTTTTTGTAACAAGCGTTATTGCTGCGTGCTGAAAGGTTTTTTCTGACGGTGTAAGCAGGAATAATCTGTGGATTTTGTTAAAATAAATGCATGCAGTCCTCTCAGACTGAAGCACAGGGTATTCAGGGCGGTTCTGTTCATCCTCAGATCCAGACAGAAATATCTCAGTTTTGATCTGCTACTACAATTTCTTTAAAATGTCCAGGCCATTGCAATGTCTTACACTACCCTGCTTGCAGCTAGGTCTGGAGCTTAAGACCCTTAAAAAGGGACAGCTTCTTGTGTGTGTTTGGCACTTTGTAAATCCAGGGTGCCCCCTTCGACACAATGCCACTCACAGGAATAAAATGGCAGAGACGTTCTCTTGCTAACAGCATTATAAAGTCATGAGTTACTTACTTCTTCTCTAGACATGTTCCTCTGAAAGGTGATGCTGTTTTGTTGTGTTTATATCCTTTGTAAAAAGGCTCAAATGAGCCAATGGGGGAGAAGGGGGTGTAGAGGGAGACGTGGCTTGATACACCTCTTGTTTTGGTCTACAGACAGTGCTGAAAAATGGCTTATTGCTCCTTTGAAGCAATAAATCTAACACACTGGGGCACCATCTAGTGGTGCACTAAATGAATTACAAACTACCTCACCGTTAAGTGAGTATACTCCCTGAGAAGGAGACCAGATGAAGAGAGAGCTGTCTCTGCTGGGAGGACAGACTAGCTGCTGGGCCACACTGCCCTGTTTCTAATATAAAGCCAAAATAAACTCCACTGTGTGGAATTATATGTTGTAATCATGAGTAAAATAACGTTTCATTGAATTATATGTGCGATTGCAACCGAGGTTAGGCATAAAAGCAGAGGTTTGAGGGTAAAGAGATCAGATCTGCATGTACTTGGTTCCATATATTAAATGTTTGGTTGATTTGCATTCACTGACTTTGTTGCTTTTGTTTTCTTTTATTAACGAACTCGGGGAGGATCACCAGCGTCAAGGCGTGATATTGTAACAACTGTTATATTGAATTAACTTACCTGTCCAGCAGAGAGGTGCAACCTCTGCATCCGTTTTAAATCCCCGCCTCCTCATGAATTATCTCCACCTGGTAATAATAGCTGCACCGATATAGACTCTCGTTTTCTCCCGGTTTTTACTTCTTTTTCTTTTCTTGGTTCCTTTCTCTCGCTGGACAAAGAGTTTAGACGGTCCTCCATTTCAACAGAAATAGAATGATCTACGGTCGTCTTTGCTTGTTTATTCTCCTCCTCCACTGACAGCACTTCCTCATATATGAGACAGAGAGGGGAAAACATGTATGGCTGACAGGTTTGTCCTCTTTCGGCTACTGAAATCAGAAATAGCGACGCAACACAGCGCCTCACAGTGGGTGCACAAACATCTATGTATTTATAAACTACTGATTCTCAGTAATGGGAACGCTTTAATTTTTGATGTGAGGTTATTAGACTTTTCCAAAATTTGTATTTAAGCCAAATTATTTACGCACTGTCCCTTTAAACTACGTGTTTTTACGTTGCTTTTTGTGTTATTAAACACCTTTATGTTTGCTCAACTTCTGCCTGCATGCGTGTCTTAAGGGAAAAATGAATTCATCACACCGCCTCTGACCAACAACACGTAGACCCCGACAGGGCCCGATGCTTTAGCTGTCACCGTACTTCTCATTTCTCCCTTCACCGACCACAACTGTATCCAAAGCCAGTGATAATAAAATCTCAGCTCAAGATCTTTTTTTATGTAACAACACAAATCTTTCTTTTTTTTTCCCCACTACGGATGAACAAATAAGAACACACCAAGCATGACTTCAAAATCCCAGCCTCTCGTTTAGCAAAATGTTTTCTACTACAAAGCCAAAAACTGTAGAGATCATAATCAGCAGTGCAAATCGCTTTGTGGGACTCCTCCTTTTAAGATCCCCACATTGATGTTGTGTAGAAACACTCAGCGCTACTGAGAGGAGGTTTCATTTGGTGTAAACTGACTGTAGATCTTGTTTCTGCTTTATTTCTACAAAGTGGATTTTATGAATATATGAGCAGATGTTTTTCTCAAACAAAAAGAAATTATGTTATAAAGCATTCTTGTAGCAGTGCGTAGCTGAATCCCCTCAAGACTACAAGAATTATATTGTAGAGAACGTTTGTTTCTCAAAGTGATCTCTACCCGCTGGAGCGGGTTACACCCTGAACAGGTCGCCAGTTCATCAGAGAGACCGGTTCACCTAACTGTTCACCAGGAGGAACCTGGGGTACCCAGAGAGAACCCACTCCTGCATGGGGGAGAACATGCAAACCCCACACCGGGATTCAAACCCAGGACCTTCCACCGCACAGCCAATATGTTCTGAAATGAAAACATAAAACAAGGTTTGTGGGAATGAGTCAAAAGAGCCTTTTTTTTTTAAAGGTTGTTGTTAAACTGCTAAAGCACCAATACTTAACTTTTGACACACATATTAGCCTAATTTGAGATATTTTACCGTATTTCTCAGACTAAAAATCCTTAAATCCTCTCAAAAATGTATGCTGCGCCTTATTTATGATCACCGTTGTGCTTATTGACCGATTTTATGTGGTACAACGCGCTCATAAACCTGTTAAAATGTGTAAGTACGACTTTGGTTAGCAAGGAAGCCGCTCTACTCACTGGATATTAGGAGCATTACGGTACACTGTGTCACTACCTGATAGGACCCCTGAGCTGTCTACCAGACTGCCTGACTGTAATGTCTAAACTAGAAGTGCATTCATGTAAGGCGGCCTGGAGTACGCGCTAGCAACAATAAACCTAGTAAGTTAATTCTGTATAAAAGTTTATTTTGGCCTTATATTAGAAACAGGGCAGTGTAGTCCAGCTACTCTGTCCTCCTGCCTCCTGGCAGACGTATCTGCACTAGAGCCTCTTCCAGAGGAGACCTAGAGATCCCCCACAGAAGAACAACCTTTGGACAAACTGTTCTATCCGTCAGAGGGGGTCACTTCTGGAACAGCCTCCCAACAAACATCAGGGAATGTCCCACTTACTGCACATTTAAAAAGCACCTTAAACAGTTTCTTAAAAGTTCTCAGTCATGCACTCACTAATTTTATTTTTTGTAATGTCATTGTTTGAACGTGTGTCTAGTATTTTGACTGATATTGTATTTTATCTTGTGTTGTTGTCTTTTTATTGTTCCTGCCTCAGGACGACAGATGTAAATTAGCATCTATGCTATAATCTGGCTCATTTACAATCTGTACAAGAGTATGATTGTTCATTAATGTGCACTGTCCTGATTAAATAAAAATAAATACAAATAAATACAAATACTCCTGATAGAGACGGATAGAGAGCTGTGGACGTGGAGGAATGATGTTACACACATGGTAAGAATATTTAATGCGCCTTATAATCTGGTCTGAAAAATACGGTATTCGATCTTCCATGTCAATATGCAGCACTGGGCATGTATTGATGGTCTGTGAGGGCTGCCCTTCTCAAAAACCCGACTACGTAACTTGAGAGGCACGGATCCGTCACTCAGAGAGTCATGTGACCTAGAGCGGCCCTTAAATAAGAGCGACCACATGCTAGCAGCGTACAGGGGAGCTAAACCTGGAACCTTTTAGGTCTCGGCCCCCTAGTGGTCAAAAGCTACATATTGTGGCTTTAACTAGAATAAGTCCACGCCTGTAGAGAAAATCAGACCTGTTCTGGTGCAAAGATGTGTGATCAGCTGCAGTTGAGCTACTTTGTATCCAAAAACCTCCAGTCAATCAGGCGTTGCACCTTAATTGGCAACGATAAGTAGCTCTGTACTCAAGAGCAGCGTTCTCTTTAGGATTTCACCAGGCATGGCTGTCTAATAAAGCGTTAAGCTTAAAAGCAACATCTCCTAAGCCACATCTGCACTATGTTTGCATTCTGCATGTAAACTATGTGCACCGGGGGTTTTGATGGATGGTTGCATTCAAACTATCCTTGCCTGTTGAAAGCATTTCTCTTGTGTAAGCCTGACACATGTTTGTGTTTGTGCGTAACCAAGCTCATTAAAGTCCAGCTCAGCTTGAGGCAGAAGCGTTGCTAAAGGACATTAATATCAGAGACGTGACGTTGCGTGCTGTTTACTGATTAATGAATTTAAAATGAGAAAAGCTCCTCCTCAGCACGACGTGCTTTCAGACTGCAGAAAGCAGTGATAAATGTCCGCTCCGGTCAGAAAATACGTAGCTAACAGAAGCGTTCAGAGAACGGGTGATGAGCTGATGGCTGACTCTGCATATTTATTTTATTTTAACTTTATTTCCCCAGGAAAGAAATGCTTTACAAAGTGGCACTAACAGTATTGTGGATGATTCCACCACCAAGTGTTAATATTGTTTTTTCATAATTTACATTTATTGGTTCCAGATTACACTATACATAAGTTAAGATGAAGTTATTCTATTTATACGTATATTTTCTAATGGGTGCACATTTTAGTTGATATCTGACTGAATGGTTTACTTACACTTGTTCTTGTTTTTTGAGGTTTAGCAAACAAATCAGCTGGAGGGGGAATCAGGAACATACCACTAACTTTATTTGGCTATTTTCACTTTAACATTCACTTATTTGTGCTAAGTTAAAGATGATTTTGCTTTATTTAGTTTTTATGTTTATATTTTATTGTGTTATGATGAGCCTCCCTACTGTGGAAAGTTTAGGTTATTCCACCTCTATTTAAGCAGCCTTTGCTCTTTATCTGGAGGTCAGTTTGTTTGTGTTATTTTATTGTTCAGTTGAGTTTGGCCCAAATCCATGTTATTTATTATTTTAGTTATTCTGTATTGAAGTTTGACCCTTTTGTTGACCATTTTTGACATTATTAAATTGAAGTTTTTCCAATTTTTGGAACACCTTTTGTCCCTGTTTAAGTCTGGTCCCTTACAAGTATTATTAGATTATTGACAATAACAACAAGGTATAATGCAATAAAACATAAAAATGAAACACTTAGATGTTACAGGTGCAAGATGTGTCGGTTTTAGTTGAAAACTAGTTAAAGAAATGAGACTCCAACCTCCACCTGAGCTGCAGATCGCTCCAGCATCTTTGCTGACTCTGCACAAACGGCGCCTTAAACTGCAGACTGTGTGCGGTCTGGACTGCAGTGAACTCAGAGTAAATATATGACGGCAGTTTCCCTAAAATGGCTTTCTATATGAAAATATATTGATGCTTCATTCTGCATATATTGAGTGAAATAAATCCAGAAATGTTATATAAAGTACAGTGGTGGCTCCTAAAAGGTGAGCCGGTTTTATGCCTTAGAGCAGCTTCACTAAAATAGATGGAGTCAAAACTATAAATGGGGTCCAGCTGTGATTAAAACGAGCTTACTACAAGTCGCTTACGGGTCGAATATGTACTAAAGACTATTTTTTATCAGGTATGTAATGTGATGTTAACGTTAGGACTTTTATAAAGCCAAATTCAGTTCAGTTCAATTTTATTTATATAGCGGCAATTCCCAACACGTCATCTCAAGGCTCTTTCCAAAGTCAGACTCCATCAGGTCCTCCAGGTTGGTCAGAAAGTTTCCTCTCTAAGGAAACCCAGCAGGTTGCATCAAGTCTCTCCAAGCAGCATTCACTCCTCCTGAAAGAGCGTAGAGCCACAGTGGACAGTCGTCTGCATTGTTGATGGCTTTGCAGCAATCCCTCATACTGAGCATGCATGAAGCGACAGTGGAGAGGAAAACTCCCCTTTAACAGGGAGGAGAACCTCCAGCAGAACCAGAACCAGGCTCAGTGTGAGAAAAAAAAGACCATAAGCAGAAAAAGAATAGGACAGACTTTGTTTTTAAGGAACTTTCAGGACTGATTCCCTAAAGATTTGCATCGTTTTGGCATCCAGAAAACAGGAGAAAACCAGAATTATTAGATGTCTCTAATTTTCACAAACAGATCGATGCACAGGACTACTTTTAAAATCCCATCGCCACTGAATTTCTGCCCCCCCCCCTTTCCTGCTGTCTGTCTCATCCTCCCACACCTGCACTGTGTGCAGCCGGTCCACCACTTTATTTGATGCGCCGCACAATAAACATTTATCTGCTGAATGTTTTATTGCAGTCGACCAAGAGCAGAAAAAGCGACATATATTCAGACACAATCTCTCTGTCAGGTTAGATGGGGTTTGAGACAGAGCTGATAGAGTTCCTTCAACACGAAAATATTAATAAAATAAATAAGTAATAAATTATATCGCCCGTGGAGAACAGGACAGTTCACAGGCGGACGAACAAGCAGACTGGGAGGAGAACCGCAGGACGAGGCAGCTGAACCGGGCTGATTATCTAACAGAAGGCAGAGATTACACAGGAACCAAAATAATTGGAGCTATAGAAATAAAATTGAAAATTACATTTTTTTGTTTGTTTGTTGAGTCTTTGCTGTGAATTTGGCAACGGGCTGATCGTGGTTTAGCAGGTAGAGAATCGTATGGCAACTAGAAGCTTCCTCCTGTCAAATGGTGATGTGCCCCTGGGCAAGGCACTTAACCCGAGGTTGCACATGAATTGTTTGTGAGCGTGACTGGGTGAACGCCGGTCTGGTGTAAAGAGCTTTAATTTTATGACTCAAAAAGAGATTTGTAAATGTATTGGATTCAACTTTTAAATAGACATTTAACCGTTTTTCTGGGAATCGTGCTGCAGACGCCTGTGACCTGATTTTTGTCACACAGACTTTGTGGTCAAGCAGAAGCTGAGCTCTGAAATGAGCCTGAAACCAAACAAAGACAAAAAATAGACAAAATAAAAAGGAAAGTTGTTGTTTATGGGCCCAGTGGTGATTAGCTTTTCTGGGAAATTATAAAACACTTAATTTAAAAACCTTTTCATCATAGCAGCTTAACTTCAAAGTGGCGCCAAATCCCAAAAGAGGCCGACGTCTTTTTCCTTTAAATTATTCAAGTGTTCCAGCTGCAGAGCAGCAGCTGCCACATCCCACCCAATCAGGTTAAAATGAAATGGAAATAAGCCGCGTGACTTTACAGCCGGCCTAATCAAATACATACAAAACCCGACATTATGTGTACACAGCAACGCTGAAACAACCAGGAAACCAGCAAAGACATGCAGGCATTCACCTCCATCTCCCCACGGCTGTCTGTGTGGGAATGAGAGCCATCCATCTCCCAACTAAAGCCTCCCTTTCTAATTACAACGGCTCGGCCTTCCCTCTGCTCCAGCACAGACTTCCCTCCGTGAACGCCCGGCACATTTTCCAACAGCAGCGCCTCGGCTGCCTGGAAATCAGGCTCTACATCAGCCGTCCTGTCAGCAGCCAGAGCCAGAGGCCTGGGGCGACGGCACAGCTGCTGCTTAATGTGGAAGTCAGGCCACCATGATGGTGTTTGTCTGCGCAGGTGTGACTTAATCAGACGTTTAATGATCAGCAGGAGGTTTTGATCTGTGAAGGAAGAATTACCCAACGTCAGCCTGGAGAGACCAACACGCTGGTTTTTAGACGTTAGATCGAACAAATCGGACTTCCCTTCTCAACCTGAAGGCTTTTATTTGGATTTTGGCTTCAATCTTTTCCATCTTTTTCAGTTCTCTGCGTCTGATCATGACAACAAAGATCGACAGATTAAAAGACTCAGTAAAAAAATCTAAATTCTTATTTCAAACAAGATCTTTGCTTAACCCTTTAAAGCAGGGGTGTCAAATATACGGCCCGGATCCGGCCCCCCGAACACTTTAGTCCGGCCCTGTGGCTACATGCATTATCATTATTTTTCCCAGTGTCCTGTCTGGCAATGTGGCAATAATAATTGTTGTCTTAATGCCAAAAAGAGCTCATCAGATTTGACTTTCACAAGTGGAGCAGTACTGCTTTTGCCATAGTGCTCCGCTTGATTTATAAATGTGAATAGTTTTATTATGATTCATGCGGGGAATATCTCAAATGATATGGACACTACAATGGGAAAGTAGGAGAGGATAGGAAGAACAAGAAGAAAAAGAAAAGGTGAAAGAAAGAGGAGATAAAAGGAAGAGAATGATGAAACAATTATTGAAAAAAACATGTACTTCGTTTAATTGAAAATATACAGTTTCTATATTGTCCACGGGGGGCGCTGTGTTTTAATTAGCACATTAAGCTTCAGGTGTGAAAAAATTTAAATCATTTCTTAATTTTTATCTGTTTGATGTATTTTGTCATGTAGGACAGTGTTTTTAAGTATGTTTTTCAACATTGTACAATCACTGTGATCAGTTCTTATGCATAATGCACAAGTAAATGTTTAACTGAGTAAAAGTATTGTTGAAATTGCACATACTTTTCTTAAAAACGCTGAGGTTATTCATAATATATTGTGTAAAAGTGAAATTCATTTAATATAAAAATCAACAACAAGTCCACATTTATTAGTTCTATTTAATCTTTCAATGAGTTTACTCGTGTGGCCCTCTTGAGATCAGATTAAGCTGAATGCGGCCCCTAAACCAAAATGAGTTTGACACCCCTGCTTTAAAGCCTGATACAGGTAATTGTGAGGAAACTTCACATTTTTCAAAAAGAAAATCTTTTTGGTTGCTTTAAAAAAACAAAACAAAAAACGCCAGGCTTTCAAATTTTCTTTGGATCGTAACTGATACGTTAGACCAAAAAATAAAAAATGTCATGTTTTCTGCATTTCTATATAAGGTGTAAAATATATAAATTTGCATGTTTTAAATTGTATGTTCAGAAAAACACTGACTTTGTTGAAGAGGCAGAAGTCTCAGAAACAATTATTAAAAAGAATAAAACTATCATGAACTTGACTAAATATGTGTGAAAATCCAACGTTTTTGAAAAAACTGTGAAAACGCCCTGAGAAGTATAGAAAGATGTACATAAACATCTACCCTGTGTAAGAGCAATGATATGCAATTAATTCATTAAAACTGATAAATAAATGAGCTCTAAGGCAACACTGCACTTCATGCACTGTGTTGTTGAAAGGATTAAAATTACACACCGTCTTAATTTAACGTCTAAATATCTGAGTGAGAGCAGTTTGATTCGTTCAAGCATCAGTTAGCTTATTATGTGGCACTGTAACGATGAGTCAGCGTTTCATGTTAAGTTGAATATTGTTATTTTAGAAATGCATTAATGGTAAACGGATAAACAGCGCATCAACAGTTTTTCCTTTTTGTTCGTTTTGTGTGGTTGGAGTTTGTTTTCTGGGTGTGGTTTCACCTGCAGTGGCGGGACCTCATGCTGGCGGGTCCCTCTCAGGTGCGCAGACAAAACAGTCCCCAGGGATTTGCACCCAGTTTATTGGTTCCGGGTATGAGAATTTCTCCAATGTGCGATCAATAAAGCTTATCTTATCTTATGGCTCAAACTAAGAGCCAGATAAAGAGGGGCGATACTGGCCAGGGGGGATTTTTTTGTTGCAATAGATTTTTAAGTAACTATTGGAATGGGTTTAAAAAGTTTTCAGTTTGCATTAGTTTGTAAATGTATTGTTTTGTTTGTTCTTCGTCTAATTTGAATAATGTTGTATTTTCTATTTTCATTTAATGTAACCCTAATAATAATTTCTCCCAATTTAGGTTAATTTGTATTTAAACTGTTTGTCGTCCATTGTTGGGGGTTGATTGGGTCTGTTTGGTTGCATTGCTGGCTACAAAATAATAAAATAAAAAAACAAGAAGCTTCCACTGACGTCACATTGCTTTGTTTTTCAGCTGCCGTCTGGGTCCCACTTCCACGGCTGCTCCACCAGTTAACAGGCGCTGATGGCCAGAGTAGCTTTATCTGCTCCAGTGTCTGTCCACCGGCGTCCCTTCAGCCTCCATGTAGTCACTCCTACTTTTAGCTTTGGGTTTTATCCACTGATCTCTATTTATACACTGGATTGCTGATTGGCCGTTGGTAGTACACGTCACCGTGAAGCCACCAGCCGCCATATTGGTACTCCCTATTTCCCCCCAGTAACTAGGGAATATGTGCACTACAGCATCGAATAACGAGGATTTTCTCATGTTCAGGTGGGCTTAAGACTTTTAAAATGTCAAATGCCATATACTTTTATGCTGTGTCGGTGCATTAGCCTTTAAATCTGACATAGATTTACAATAGAGCTAAATTAATTAACCAATTTAATCTCCATAGAGCTTCAGTTTCTACACTAGACAAATCACATAAATTTGCTAAATACACACTCAAGTGTACATGTATATTTATATATTACATACACAGCATGTAAGCACACACATTTCTGCATAATAATAATAATAATATTGAAAATAACAGTAAACAAATTACCAATAATTTCTTAAATGATGTAATGATATACAGAGCTGCGGTTCTAGTTGAGAATTAGCATATACTATACATACAAGTATATATGCACATACTTGCACCCATTGCACCCTTCACATATTCTGCACCCATTGTTTCATCCATGCAGCATAACTGTGTGGAAATCTGCAATCAACCAAATCAATATATATATATATATATATATATATATATATATATATATATATATATATATATATATATATATATATATATATATATATATATATATATATTACATGTTGTAATTTTCCACACCCAAATTATACAAATACACCTGGAAAGGTGAGTCATTTTGTTATGTCATACAGCATAGTCTACAAATGTATAACATTTTGTACTGAATTAGAAAAAAAAAAGGTGACAGCAGCCTTTTGTTAGCTGTTAAACTGACGTGAAACAGAAAAGGTGCAGAGTAAATAAAGAAAACAGGAAAAGGTAAACCACAGTGAAGGCGTTACGGTGTATTTCTGATACAGAAATGTTGAATTAGCCTGAATCCTTTTACAAAATGAAGTTATTCATTAAATGAGTAAACTAACAGCGAGCTTAAATCCAACGGTGGAGCCAAAGTCGCTGGTCGGCCACCACAGACATCGGTCACAGAGCAGATGGAGGTTCTGACTGCAGAATAGATCAGAGAGCGATCACCTGCTTCACCTCAGAGATCCTGCATTATGGACGGCTGAGATGATCAGGTGAATGTGTAATAATAGACTCATGCCTTTCCCAGAGAGGCCAAAGCAGCTGCAGGAAAGTATTTCACCTATTCTACCTCCCACAATGGACAGGAGACAGTGGCAGGGACTGGATGATTAAATAATGCCTTATATCACCTAACGTGCTGTTCTCCTACAAAGAGGACAAAAGGTAAACTAGCGCACTAAATTACAGAGAACGTGTCCAACAGAAGCTTTATGAGGGAAACCTGGCAACGCCGTCGGCTGGCCTGGGTCTCTCAGCCGGTCCGTCGCTCTGTTGTGTGGATGGAAGGATGCTAGCTAACTGTTAGCTACCCGTTACTATTGCTAGCGCACCGGCAGCACCGCGCTGGTAGGAGACGTTGCTGAGCAACCTGACAAAAACTTCTGGCTGTGCATTCATTACGTACAGATATAAATAATCCATCCTGTTATCCAGGGAATGAGTATCAGCAAGAAATGGGTGCAAGTATGTGCATTTAAACATGTATGTATAGTACATGCTAATCCTCAGCTAGAACCACAACTCTGTATTCATTACATCATTGAAGATATTTTTGGTCATTTGTTTACTGTTACTTTCAATATTATTATTATTATTATTATGCAGAAATGTGTGTGTGCATACACATGCTATGTATGTAATGTATAGATATACATGCACACTTGAGTGTGTATTTTCTATCTATCTATCTATCTATCTATCTATCTATCTATCTATCTATCTATCTATCTATCTATCTATCTATCTATCTATCTATCTATCTATCATTTTCACTATATAAATGTTTAAAGGCATTACTTGGTACTTAAAGGTGAACTGAAACCTGTTTTGAAGTCAACATCCATGAAAATATAGGCATAAAATATGCGTTTGGAGAAGTTTTAAATAAAAAAAATAATACAATTTTTTGGTACTTCTGAATATTGATGAAACTACTCGGGTGCTTTGGGCTTTTTCCACGAGGAGGGCTCTGGTTAGATTTAGGTAACTCACACTGGACCCATTATTGAGCTGAAGCTCATCCAGAACCAGGCGTTTCTGACATTACTTGGATCTCAGGGTGAAAAGAACGAACCTGAAAAGTGTCTGCTGCAGTTCACATTTAGAATATGAGGTGTTTAAAGAAACTCAACTCTCCGCACTCCTTTACCCATTAGGTCAGAATAAAAAAGGTCAACTTTTCAGTCAGAGAGACACATCAGTGACCTTTTTAAAGGTAGAAATAACAGCTTACGTTTGGACAGCATCTTTTTTTTCTAAGCCCTGAATCCCTGAACGCTGACAGTTTGACAGCAGGCGGTTTGTCTGCTTTCATACTTACACACGTACCGTCTGAGGATGCTGGTTTTCACTCAGGTTGGGAGGCTAAGTGGTGATAAAACCCACCGTGTGCTTCGTCCTGTGCTTCCTGAGGAGGCGTTAACTGAGAGGAAGGCCACACACACGTTCCAGCCGGAGATCACAGTGGTTGCACTGCAAAAACGGGACTAATTATAAGTAAAATTTTCTTAAAATTTGTGTATCTCTCCTTGATTTGAGCAGGTAAATAAGATGATCTGCCAACAGAATAAGATTTTTGCACTTAAAATAGGAACAATATATCTCAATCATCTTATTTCAAGTGCAGGATGTCTAATTATCTTAATTTAGGGGTCAAAATACTGATTCCATTGGCAGATGATCTTATTTACCTGCTCAAATCAAGGATAAAAACACTATGTTTAAGAACGTTTTGCTTATTTTTAGATCCGTTTTTGCAGTGTGGCAGCGAATTAGGAAAACATGTGACCCTAAACATTCACAGATCCAGAGAGAGGAATCTCCGTGGATCACCGTGCCTCCTCAAACACAGTCAGTTCCCCTTTGGTCCGCTCTCATTTACCCATTTACCGCCCAGCCACACTCCTCCCACCTCTGTATCCAGGCAGAGCTGCAGACCACAGAAACAAAACCTTCTACGGACACAGACCGTGTTCTCTGTGCACCAGCTGACGGTTCTACGGCCACGAAGCTGAGACTATAAACCTGAGACACAACAACGCGTTAAAAAACTCGTTATGCAGCTCTGAAGGGATTTAAATCCATCTAACTATCATCGCTTTCAACATCTAAACCATTTAACTGCTTCTCTGGAAACCGCTTATCCTCCAGTGGGTCGATGTGTTTTAATGGATTTACTTGTTTTATATTAGCAGGCAGTTTTCATGTTGTTCCAAAGCATTAAAGTAAAAAAGATCTTTGTGAAGTGGAATCAGGAAGCTGTGCCCAACATGGCAGACGGCGCCTCCAGCGGCGTTTTCACACATGAGGGCCGCCGCCGTCGCTTCCTGATGGAGAATCATCCGTTCACTTTCATTTTATCGCAGGCGGCGAGCGTTAGTCTGGTTTGTTCTGCATATGAAACATCTAGTTGGATTTTAGCGTGCTAACACACGCTGGATCTTTAGGGTTGCCGGTTTGATTTCTGCAAACAGGAGGTTAGGAATCAAGTGGAAACGTGAAGAATGAATAAGAAGAATAAAGAATGAGAGGTTTCACACTGCAAAAATGGAACTAAAAATTACAAAATTTATTTTGAAATTAGTGCATTTATCCTTGATTTGAGCAGGGATTCCCAAGGGAAGTGATATGACTATTCTGATATGGTAAGACCTTGTGTGGAATGTTGTAAATATATATATATATATATATATATATATATATATATATATATATATCATTAAAGTATGGCTAAGTCTGATTCTGAGTCTAAATAAGATGGTTTGCCAACGGAATAAGATTTCTGCACTTAAAACAGGAACAACTCATCTCCATCATCTTATTTCAAGTGCAGTTTATCTAATAATCTTATTTTAGGGATCAAAATACTCGTTCCATTAGCAGATAATCTTATTTAGCTGCTCAAATCAAGGACAAACACATTAATTTCAATAAATCTTTACTTATTTTTAGTTCTGTGTTTGCAGTGCAAGCTTAAAACCACAGAACTGGTCACCAGCAGTGGCTGATGATAAATAAAAATAAACCCGTCCACCGTGACCTGACTGCTGCTGGATTTTAAAGACTTTACTGCATGAAATTATGATTTAGTAAATAAACAACCACAGTTTGTTTGTGTTCTTGTTTTTATTCATGTTTAGATTCTCTGTGTTGTCCGTCCTCAGGTTCTTCCCCGCAGTATTCAGCTTCCTGTTTCTGTTTCTTCGTTGCTGCAAACTTCCACGTCTCCATGCTGTTGCTCCGTTGACCTGCTGCTGGATGCAGGCTTTCTGTAAGTTTCTCAGTTTCTTGTTAAATCTGTCCGTCATGATTTTCTCATGATGACTCTGCCTCATCCCTGCTGAGGTCTGCACCAACCTCAGATCATGCAGACGCTGAGACGACCGCCCTGTCTTTAGGGCCGTGGAAATATGTATAATAAATATAATATTGGTAAATATCGGTTATTGGCCAGAAATGTTAACATCAGATATTGATGTCAGCCCTGATAAAAACCAAACTGTATCTTTCATAAACAACAGCACATTAAAGCAGACTATTTAGAAAGGTCTGTTGTTTTTAAATCTCCTCTTAAGACTTTCTTTGGTTATTAATGAAGTTTTGATGTCCATGTCTGTGTGGCGCTTTACTGCTGCTGCTTTTACGTTTATACTGTCTTATGGTGTAAGGAGTTTATGTTTTATTTCATGTTTTCAGTTTTAATTATAATTTTTTTCGTCTTTTATTTCAATCAATTCTTTATGTTCAGCCCTTTGTTCAGTTTTTAAAGCGTTTTATAGATAAAGTTGGTTAGCCTAGTTTATGTTTATAAGCCTGACAGAAGAACAGTTATAGAGTTAAATTTATCACACAGGACAAAAACTCTGAGAGACACGGACGGGATGCTGAGAGATGCTGAGAAGGAACGTTTGACACCGACTTCCTGATCTGAGATAGAAAGATATAAAATGTTAATGAGGAGCTAAACACCATGGAGGGAGGGAGGGAGGGAGGAAGGAAGGAAGGAAGGAAGGAAGGAAGGAAGGAAGGGAAGGAGAGAGGAAGGAAGGAGGGGAGAGAGGCAGGAAGAGAGCAAGGAGGGGAGAGAGGGAGGAAGGGAGGGAGGGAAAGAATAAAGGGACAAGGGAAGGAGGGAGGAAGGAAGGAGGGAGGGAGGGACGGAGGGAATGAAGGAATGAATGAAGGATGGAAGGAAGAATGAAGGAAGGGAGGAAGGAGGGGAGGAAGGAAGGAAGGAATAAAGGAAGGAAGGGAGGGAGAGAGGAAGAGAGCAAGGAGGGGAGGGATGGAGGGAGGAAGGAAGGAATATAGGATGGAAGGAAGGAAGGAAGGAAGGAAGGAAGGAAGGAAGGAAGGAAGGAAGGAAGGAAGGAAGGAAGGAAAGAAGAAAGGAAGGAAGGAAGGAAGGAAGGAAGGAAGGAAGGAAGGAAGGAAGGAAGACAGGAAGGAAGGAAAGGAAGGAAGCGAAGGAAGAAGGAAGGAAGGAAGGAAGGGAAGGAAGGAAGGAAGGAAGGGAAGGGAGGAAGGAAGGGAGGGAGGAGGGGAGGAGAGAGGGGAGGGTAGGAAGGAAGGCAGGAGGAAGTAAGGAAAGCAGGAAGGAAGGAAGGAAGGAAGGAAGGAATATAGGATGGAAGGAAGGAAGGAAAAAGGAAGGAAGGAATATAGGATGGAAAGAAGGAAGGAAGGAAGGAAGGAAGGAAGGAAGGAAGGAAGGAAGGAAGGAAGGAAGGAAGGAAGGAAGGAAGGAAGGAAGGAAGGAAGGAAGGGAGGGAGGAGGGGAGGAAGGGAAGGAGGGAGAAAGGAAGGAGAGAGGGGAGGGAAGGAAGGAAGGCAGGAGGAAGTAAGGAAAGCAGGAAGGAAGGAAGGAAGGAAGGAAGGAAGGAAGGAGTTGAGCTTTTCGTAGAAGCAGATCTCCTCCTACATGTTGTGCGCAGCAGCTGTGCTGAAATTACAACGTCTGATTTTCCAAGTCACAATCCCAGTTTTCCCTGAAGTTCTCGTTACATTTAAGGCCAGAAAACGTAGAAACCAGACATCTGCGCACCAGAGAACATCATACAGTAGGTTCACCAGTTTGACCAAAGAACATCTTAGTTTCTTAGTTTTAGTTTCTTAGAGAAGCCCTGCTGACCGCACACAGAAAGCTGCGCTTAATTTCTGCACCACAAATGTGAAATAATTACAAAATCTCACCGATAGTTAAAGGGAAATCATAATCAGTGAGTCTGAACTTTTCCAAAATCGTAAATCGGTATCGCCCTGTGATCGATGCATCTTTAAAGGATGAAACAGTCGTTTGAAATGGGACCAGCAACACACACAAATGCAGCAACGCACACAAACACACAGAAACACACATCAACACAAAGCAACACACTAACACAGAGATGGCTTGGCGCAGCTCTCGGTCTCCAGGCCGGCGGACAACAGCAGCGAGGCGTTTAGTATTCAGAGCGGAGGGAAGAGGCCAGATGAGAGCTGGCTCCAGAAACAAAGCAGCCTCTCTGTGACTCTGAGCTGAGACTCTCACCCTCTGTGTGTGTTCCTGAAACAGTTGTTCATGCATAAACCCTCTGATCCTCACCGCTTCTCATCCGGCCGGCCGGCTTTGTGCGAGAATGCATGATTTATGTACGCACAAGTTAGTCAGGCATCCGGGCGGCTCTACTCACCCAAATCAGACTCATGGAGCTGTGTCGCTTCACCGGCCCTGAAAGACAGAAGCAAATCTAATTAGTACAGAAAACAAACCATTTAGTTTTCTGATTTGCTAAATAAACGTTTGACTGCAAATCTGTGCACCTGACCGGGAAAAGCTTTCAACGTTAAAGCGTTAAAACGTTAAAACAGCAAACACGAGCGTCTGCGCCTGCATTTCACCTGAAGGTGTTTCTGCTCGGCTTCCTTTCGATATCAAATTGAAACTCCTGCAACAAACAGCCAAACAGATCAATGAAGAACTTGTTTGGGGTTCTATCTCCGCAGAAAATCATTAGAGGCTTCACAAGCCAATATTTCTACGGATAACTTAATTATACGTTGGATTTAGTGCCAGTTAACGCGGCCCACAGAGAGGTGGGCGGCCAGAATTAAATTCTCTGCTTTGGTTTTTATCAGCAGAGACCCCCACTCATCCCTTCAACCGTCGGGGCGTCGTTGGTTTAAGTTGTGATGATCGTGCTGCTTCTTTCATGCTGCAGAATAGAAGTGGCTTTACGGGGCGAGCCGGGCGTGAAGACGGCAGCGTGGGAATCTGAAAGTCTCAGGAGCTGATGAGACGGCGCTCTGCTGAGGCTTCAGCTCTTTGTCTGTCCGGCTCCCCTCTCACTGAGACGTGCCTGAAATAACAACAAGCCTCTTCTTCTCACAACACCGTACTGTAAAGATTGGATTATTGATCAGTGGCGTTTTTTATGCGCTGAGCAGGAGCTGAAATCTGCCAGCATTGATGCAATTATTAGCATCTAACAAGTATCCAGAGCCTTAAATAACAGCTGGGATAAAAGTGCAAGCTGGTATATCTCTCCTTTTTTTTTTTAAAAGAAATGTGACTGAAGCGTTGAAAAGAAAGCTCTGACTTGAGAAACGACAGGAAAGTTGGTAAAACGATGAGGCAGCAGAGGGGAAAAAAAACGACAATTTGAAGCTAAACTTTAGACGCCAGACCAAAAGGTCCCAAACCTCCAACGTCAGCAGAGATTTCCCACCCCGACAGAAACATGGAGTTTTGCATTGTATTACATTGAAATGTCTGTCGTCATTTCAGCTTTTAACTTTTTGCTCTCTCTCTTTTTCTCTTCATAGTAGGTACACCTGGTCTGGCGTTCTGTTAACTGTGACATCATCCAGAGAAGACAGATCACCCGCCACTACCATCTAATGTAGAACAGATTACTAGATCAATGTGTGCTTCTGTGCCTTTTTGGTTTCTCTTGTTGTGTCTCTGCTCTGTCTTCTGTAACCCCCAGTCGGTCGAGGCAGATGACCGTTCATACTGAGCCCGGTTCTGCAGGAGGTTTTCCTTCCCGTTAATGGGGAGTTTTTCTTCCCACTGTCGCTTCATGCTTGCTCAGTATGAGGGATTGCAGCAAAGCCATGTACAATGCAGATGACTCTCCCTGTGGCTCTACGGTTCCCCAGGAGTGACTGCTGCTTGTCGGGACTTTGATGCAATCAACTGGTTCCCTTACATAGGAATTTATTTGATCAATCTGTATAATATGATTGAACTTGACTTTGTAAAGTGCCTTGAGATGACATGTTTCATGATTTGGCGCTATATAAATAAAATTGAATTGAGTGGAGGACATCATCAGCCGGCCTTTAAACAGAATAATGAGACTAACACTCACAATAACTAATATAATGAGCTGCCAGTCAAGCTTTCAGGTGAAGCTGTGGATGCTAACAGGATTAGCAGAGTGATGATCGGTCCTGATGAGAGCGCGTAAACACCAACACATCACACCCGTTCTCACTCCCCCATCTCCAGACCGTCCCTCCCGCTCTCTCTGCTCCGTTGACACCCAGCTTCTCCACGCTGCCAGGACTCGACCGGCACCGGCAGTGACCGAGCTTCTTCCTGCTGTGGGCCGCTCTGCCTCCGCATCAAAGGGCTCCACAGACTGCGACAAGCTTTAAAAAAGGTTTCTACTTGTGTCTTTTATCTGCATTTTATTCTTCCTGTTCATATTATACAGATTGTCTTATTGACTGTAGCGTTTTGAAACTTTATGTAAACGTAAAGTGGGCTATAAAATAAAAAGAGGTTTTTATTAATGCCATAGAAGAGGGCCAAATGTGTTTGACACCACTGCCTTTAATTGTCACCTCCATAGGAAGCATACAAACAGCCTCACTTTGCATTAAATCAGCCCCATGTGCAGGAAAATGTAGCTGAGGGTGTTGTGGTGGCAGGAAGGCGAGCGGTTCAGGGAAGAAACGTAAACTCAAGAGTGGCACAAAGCCCCCCCCCCTCCTGAGGAAAGGGTTGTGCTGCCACCAGTGCAGAGCTTGCTCAACTTCACTAGTTACATAGTTTTGTTGGCTGAACAGGAAACATGTGTAGGAGCAAAAACTTTATACAGCTTCTAGCTCTCAGAGCTAATTCCCATCTGCAATCTCTGACCCACAAAAACTTGTATTAGATACAAAAAACACAATGCAAAGCATTTATAGAGTTAAAATCCTAAAAATGTACCTTGTCTAATAGAAAAGAGCTGGGCAGGCCAGCAGTTGTTTTAAATGCCTTCCACCATGCTGGTAATTTTATGCCTAATTGTTGTAGGTAGTAATGACATTATTTGTACACTATCATTCTTTTTGGACGGGCTAAACAAATATAAATTTCTAACTTAACCCCTTAAGCCCGTCCATACCGATACCGGGATTGGCCGCTAGGGGCGGGGCCACGTCCCATTTATGTCAAGCTTTAAGGTTAGATCAAAAAGTGTAACTTTGTTTTTAAGTCCTTCTAAAAAAGAAACTTTAAAGTTTCTAAAACATGTCATAAATTTTTTTTTCATACATAGTTTTGGTTTTACAGCACTTTAAACGCAGGAGAAGAAATTGCTGACCCTCTCAGAAAAATGCTTCACTGGGCAGGAATGCTCCGCCCCCTCCCCCCCATGGCTGGTATCATTGGAAACTACAAACTCTGGCCTTTCCAACAAGGTATAGCACTTCTTTGTCCGGTGTAGGTAATAATATATTGTCTCATAATCAGAAAGTTTAGCTCCCCCCCCCTAACTGCCCCCGCTGCTGCGCAGCACAAAGCTAGAGTTACTTTTACTGTCGGCTGGATGATCTAAAAGGCGTTTTATGAAGTGGTGATAGCATTTATACTTTCCAATAAAAGTGATGTTTTACAAGTGTTGTTTTATGGTATTTTGCTATTTTTAGTGAGCTGTAGGTAAAAATGTATCGTGTTGTGATTAGCTTCGCCCCTTTCTCATGCTTCAGCAGCAAAATAACTTTTACTGTAAGTTGGGTGGTCTACAAAGCCTTATATGAAGTGTTTATATCATTTACACTTTCCCAATACAACTGCTGTTCTATACCAGTGTTAATTTGTGTTATTTTTGGAGCAGTAAGAAATAAGTTATTGTTCTGTAATCAGAAAGTTTAGTTACTATCCCTCTCCTGTAGACCAAAGAAGATTTACCTGTAATGTATGTTGGATGATCTAAAAGCATTTCATGAAGCGGTTATATTATTTACACTTTTCCAGTACAACTGCTGTTTACTGACACTGATTTTGTTGTTTTATTGTTTTTTGGAGAACAGTAGGAAATAATGTATCATCTCATTATCTGAAATCTCTATGTTATTACAGCAAGGAGGAAGCGGGACCATCTGGTACAGAAAGGACCATGAAACCAACCACTTTGGTTGAGTTCTCCTCTTCTTTAAGGTGAGAAGTCTATTCTGCATACCGTTGTGGTTACAACATAAATATGTCGTTACATGATTAGGATTGTATTCCTACCCTTATTGTTAATCTGTGTCATATGCAGCTTTAGTTTTAGCCAGCCATTTAGATATACACAGCCAAATCTAATCTTCAACATTAGTCTTTGTTTCCCCAGTGACAACAGTGCAGCAGAAGATGAGGAGTATCAGTCACCTGCCCGTCGGCTACAGACTGCTCCAAGGCAGTGAAACGTGTGGTTGCCTTTCCCCCCCCCCCCCCCCCCCCCAAAATAAAAGTAGTTCATCCAGGCCAATCCCAAGGCGGGCGCGTCAAGCTAACCTTCCGCCTATTGATGACAGCGATGACATGTGGCACTATCCAGGTGAACCAGACACTGAGCCATAGACACCTACATTTTTACTGTGAAAGTCTTTGCACATTTTCTGCTGCAGCTTTGTTTTTATTGATAGCTTTTTATTGCACATTTATTTAGACATTTTATTGTTAGCTACTTATTAGAAAGTTTTTCACATTCTTGTTTTATTGATAATTTAGTTTTGCTCATGTTGTTTGTTTTTTTATTGATAAGTATTTTTTCAATAAAATTGTTGTTTGAGACAAAAGGACACAATTCAGCCCACTTTCTCATCATTTTATTGATTTTTTGCTATGCACAATGGTACATTTTGAGGAAACATTGGGTAAATCTTATGAACAAATACTTTGTCATATGCAGAAGGAGTCCTATCATGGATACCAGCACTTTTATTCCACCAGATTCCCTTGTATGGGGTGAAAAACACGTTTGGCACAGTTTTGGCCCATTTTGGGACAACTGTGCCAAAATCACAGGTCCGCCTGGCACACTGCTCACTAAAGCCTTTGTGGAACAAATATGCTTCAACTGATTCAGTCCAGATTTGTTGCAGTTATAGTCAGATGTGGATCTATAAAGTCAGAAGCTTCTACAATTTCAAAGGGTATTCATGGTGTTTTGCGGTATTTATTTTGGAAAAGATTTAGGTGAGGCTGAATTTTTTTTTTATTTTTTTTATTTGTTTAATCACCTATAAATCAGACATGGTGACATTTGCAATAGTGGTTCCACCTGAAAAATATTCTTTGATGCCTTTGTGTCACATAATACTAACTTACATTTTCCCTTTATAACCTTGTTGCTGTACTGGATTTAGTTCAGAAATGTAATTTCAGACAGAAATTGCACCTAAAACCCTGTGGGCTTAAGGGCTTAAACCTTGTTTTGGCTCAACTAGTGAATATCAGACACATATAAAAGAGTTTTAAGGCACGTTGCTCCAAAGTGTCAGAGAGCTTATTGAGCAAATTGAATATTCTTATGAAATAAAATTCTCACGCTGTGCAGTGATAACCAGACAAACATGGGGAGCAGTTGATCTAAACTGGATTTTATTATAGCATGCGTACGTTCAACATGTAGAATTAGTTTTTTCTGTTTACTGACGCGACCCGAGGGTCTCTGTTGTAGTATTTTTTTCTCCTTTAAACCTCAGTCCCTTAGGCGTGTTTCTGTCTGTAAGAAATTATTCTACTAATTAAAATCCACAATGTTAATCATGTTTTACTCCTCTGGGTTGGTGGGAGCAAACAGTGTTTGATGAGCTGAAAAGATCTGGCTGCTTCCTCAAATGCATAAACTCCCAGTCCCGATGACAGACTGTGGACGGCGGCCAAAAGCAGAAACTACTGACTGGAGGGGAATTCGACTGGTTCCAAAGGAGCATCAAAGCAATTAGAAACAGGCAGATGTTTGAAAGTATTAGCTCAGGATAAAGATTTACATTTGAATGAGTTCATCTGATCTGCCTCCGAGATTCTCTGTTGTGCTTTTCAAGCAAATGTTCTTTTTAGAGTGCCTGAAAAATCACAAACAAAAGCAACTCACAAAGAGCAATAAAATGTTGAATTTGATGATAAAAGCAGAGGAAGTTAGGAACATTACCAAGAAGGAGCACATTTGTCTCCTAATGATGTTCATCTAGAAAAGCAGACGGAGTAATAAATTCAGACAATTACACAGCAGCCTCCCGGATTCATGCTTCTGGGGCTTTTATTTATTCTGACATGTTCTGAAGAACACGGAGAATGTGTCTGTCCCACAGAGAAGACCAATAAAACCCCCGAAGAGAGCAACAATTTTGATTAGAAGTTAAGTTGTTGTGACTGAAAAGAAGCTACAGATCAGCTGTTCTGCCACTTGATTTAGATCAGCTTTTATTTCTGTTGTTAAAATACTCAAATCACCATCCATCCATCCATCCATCAGCTTCACCCGTATCCATCCATCCATCCATCCATCAGCTTCACCCGTATCCATCCATCCATCCATCCATCCATCCACCCATCCATCCATCCATCCATCCATCCATCCATCCATCCATCCATCAGCTACACCCGTATCCACCCATCCATCCATCCGTCCGTCCATCCATCCATCCATCCATCCATCCATCCATCCATCATCTACACCCATATCCATCCATCTGTTTTGTTGGTGACCTAAAATGGGTCCAGGTCACATGACCCATTCAGCGACGGATCTGACCTATAAGCACTAAGGGCTGAATAATGACCTAAAACATCATTTAATCTTAGGGCTGGACGATAATTCAATAACAATATTTATCTATGATAGAAAAAAAGGTTATTAAAAAGTTAGAATAACAGTTTTCCTTCCTATTGCATTCTAGCCAATCATGTAGTTAATACTGCAGTCATTACATTCTTCCAACCAATCGCAACGCAGACCCAGGAACCAAGCTCCGCCCCCTTCAAAGAGTTTACAGAGCACTTGTTCTTTTTTCTTTTTAAAAACTTACAGTTTTGGTAAAAAGTTGGTTGAATAAAGGGTTTAGTTTGAATTCAGTGTTTGTGTGTACTGTATCTAAAAATTAGGTTGCTATGCAACAGCATAAAATGGCCAGGGCTGCGCTTAAAGTATATGTTTAGAATTTATTGATAATTATCGATATGCTTTTTTTCTATATCGTCCAGCCCTATTTTATCTCAAATTAGGCCATTACTTGGGTCAAAACTCACAGAGTGCTGCTTTAAATCTTCTTATTTGAAGGGCTTCCTGAAAAACTCACAGCTTCCATCAGTTTGGACGTGTGCTGGGAGACAAACTCATGCAGATTTTTATGAGCAAAAGGTGCAATCTCTTTTGGTTCTGTTCTTTATGGCCGTTTGGTGAGATAATTATGTTGAAGCCAGACTCGCATAACAATCATTGCATCAAATGACGTAAATAACTTCCCTGGAGCTTCTAGTCTGGAGTCTACATCATGAATTAGTGGCCTCGGCCTGAGACCATTGTGTCCGGTTTCGGTTTTAAATATCCGAAAACTAATAAACATCCTGATTAAGCTACCACTGCTGCCCCCACACTTTGCTCTGCCATTAAGCAACTTAATAAACCCCCACCACACCCAGACAGTTGGGGAACTCTCCGGTTCTAGAACATGTAATCAGGAGTATAATCTTCATTTGCCCCAAAACTCTGCAAGGATTATCTATTTAATCTTCTGCAAAGACCTTTAAACATGCCGTGTGTTCAGATCAGGTCAAGAGGTGAAGCAACCGGTAAACAAGGAAATTACTTTGGGAACCGAAACCAAACACATGATTTACTTTGGGAAAGCTGTTTAAACACATTGCAAACTGTGACAAGAAAGGAACAAATGTTTTGTTTTTTTTTGGTTTTGTTTTCCGTTCAGCTCTACACAAAAACCCGATCCGCACATCCAAAGTCCACATCTCGTCTCCTCATGTTGTTATTTTGCTGCCTGAATCCACACACCAGCCACTCATCTCCACAGGACAAACAAGTGTTCAGCAGTGAATGAGAGAAGAACCAGAAATACGACAGAGAATCAGATTAAACTCAACAGCGTGGCCTCCCAGACCAAAACACACAGAAATACATAAAGAGTAACTCAATAAAGGGAGACCCGCCTGACACCTTCACTAACACCAGAGGTGGGTTCACAGACCAGAGCTCGCTCCACGTTTCTCTCACATCCATTCTTTTTTTTCTGTCTCAAACAACAACATTCAATGATCCTGCAGCTCCACAGGAATCCAGAAACCAAAGCGGAGGAGGCGCTACGGTCCAGGATGGACTACATGTTTCCTGTGTATCAGCCACGTTTAATCATCCAGAGAACAACAACCGGGGAAAAAACATCCAATTAATTACTTCAATTACAGCGTGCAGATTTTGTCCTCGTTTTCTTTCTGTTTTCTGCTGCTGCACGGTGCCGTCCTCAGGGCTATAACCGGCTGCACTGTGCACAACTTTTTCCACAACATGTAGACGTGCACCGCTGATTTACCGCCACTATATTACATCCTAAGGCATCATGGTCTCTAATTTCCTGTGCAGATTTACAGGTTTGCACATATGGATTCCAACATGTAAAAAGTTTGTATCACATCCAGGGTTTACAAATGTGTTAAGGTTTGTAGAAGTGCATTAAAATGTCCTGAGAGTGATGCTAATTTACAGAATTATTATTATTATTATTATTGGTATTATACATTTGTTGTATTTTTAAAATTGCACATATTGACTCTCCTACAACAAATGTTTTCTGTCTTACATTCCTTTTATTTTATGTCTAGAACAAATCAACTTTGAGAATCAGACATTACGTCTCAGTAAGATTACTTTATTTTATTTATTTATACATAAAACATTTATTAGATCTGCACAGTTTACTTTTTCTGTTTATTAAAAGGCTGGATGTTGTTTCACTGCCAAATCCGTCCTGAGGATCATTTTAAAGATACGGCAGCGGTAAGAAGGGGGTTTACCAGCTTGTTACATCCCCATCAAAGTGTAGACACAATAAACATAAATAATGAAATAAAAAGTAATGATCACATCTGTTCTCTCATAAAATATGCCTGGATTGAGATTTTTCTGTATTCTCGTTCCATTTTGGGTTTATTTTGTGTAGGCCACCTAATTTTAAAGAAGACGTGTCATGCAAAAGGATATTTTAACAATTATATCACAGTATTTCTTTCAGAGATGCAAAACAAGGTCATGGGCGTCCGGCTAACCAATTTAATACACAATAGTACAATTACCACTTTTACTTGTATATGTTAACTGCATTTTAATGACCTTGTTCTTTTTTTTATTATATGTTTTTCTATAACGCTGGAGATAGGTACCAGCAACACCTGCGACACCATGAGGGATTAAGATAAAAATAAAAACAATACATCTCTACCATCTTATTTCAAGTGCAGGATGTCTAATTATCTTATTTTAGGGGTAGAAATTCTCTTTAAGAAAACTTTACCTACTTTTAGTGCCCATTTTGCAGTGTCATATTTCATTGCTATGGGGCAAAAATGCTACTTTTGGTTTCCATGTGACTGGTCATGCTGGTCTTTAAAGCTATAACTGGTTATCCTGTTCAGAAACACTTTTTCTTTTATTGCATAAAATGGTCCTTCCATCCTGAAAGTAGTTAATACATTATGTATTCAGAAAAAGATTCTACCTTTAATTGGCTACTTAAAGATACTCCCTGGAGTGCAGCTCTCTGCACCCATGGTCAGTCATTGCTTTTTGTGTCATTCTTCATCCAATCAGATTAATTTACTACGCCTGTCAATCAAAGTCACAAATGTACCTCAAACATATGAATGCAAACGGAAGAGTCAGACGGCAACGACAGGACAGAACAACAAAATGATTTATAAAATAATAGAGTTTATTATTGTACTGGAAAACCAAACCTGAAGAAAGAAATGTTTAACACCAGCCGATGATACTGGTACACTGATTGGAGGTCAGTGTAATCCCTTATGTTGCCTGTACCATCTTCCTTAAATAATGTCAGACGTCATAATTTCCTCTCTGAACTGACCACTGATGATTTGTTTACCTGCATGTCTTTGTTCATATGTTCAAGCTATAGGTTTCCAACTAGCAGCATGTTTTAGATGTTCTCCTGCTCCACTTGATTCAGGTCACAGGTTAATCAACAGGCCAAGGCCAGAACTTGTTGAAAAGCTCTTAAGGTGCGTATTTCAGGGGCGTTTATCGTATCTTTTATCATTACAGAGAAAATGTTCTTATCATGACAACAGTTTAGATTTATCATGACAGTGGTGAATTCCAGATAATAAAAATGTTTATTTTTGTCTGGACAAAACTTTTTCTCCACTTATGCTTCCATGAGTATATCAGTAAATTTAAACATATGATTAAATGCAGTTACTATGTGCAGTTTAGTGACAAAAATCAAACCTTTGATGTAACAGGTGTTCTGAAGAAGCCCTTCGTAAAACAGATGTGTTTCTAAGAGCAATATTTAAACTTGAAGGGCTTTGACTGCTTTAGCATGTCGCCACAGTTGATTACAAAGACTGCAAAAAAGTTCTAAATCTTTTTTTAAAGGAACTTTACCTGAATTTATCTTTGTCTGGTTAAGAAAAATGCTTTTTACGCAATGTATGAGCATGAGTTAAAGACATGATTCGATACCTGATTTTCAATGAGTCCAAGCTTAGTAGGAAAAAGCAGCAAACTAAAACCCGGACGACTTTTCTCTGCCAACGGCAAAATGAGGTGTAGAGCCATTGCTAAGCAGCAGCTCCTCCAGTGCATCCACGACGGGAAAAGTAAACAAATCAGCACGGCATATGTTTAAGTGTCATCTACCTGAGACTTAGCCATTTATGTCAAAGAAAACAAATTAAATTTCTCAATGAAGCCCTGTTACCTCCGGAGGTTTATGCACGAGTTAGACGCGCGTGTTTAGTCTCGTGCACGTCTCATTGGGGTAAAACAGTTCAAACTAAACCGTTCTCCTCACTCACGGTTAGAATGTTTGCATGATCGGGTATAGTTCTTTTAATTGAAATTTTTATCACTGTAACATTAATATGGCAAATACATTGAGACAAAGAGTTAAAGGTGCATATTAGTTGTTATTTTGGTGTTTTATGCTTTGTTTTTGCTCAGTTTGTTAGTAAATAAAGGCTTTTGTGTTTATTTTTTATAACTTACCCTAACCTGCCGAGGCTCAGATGTGATGCAGAGTTGACTGATGTGAGTAAATGTTCTGATGTGAGGCTCTTAAAGTTGCTGTAGATTTTTTAAATTTAATTAATAATGTTGGTCTTCGATCACGCCGAGCTGCTGCTTTACTGTGAGGCATTGCAGAGAGTCAGGCTCAGTCTGCCATTATTTAATACTGATTTATTAAGTAAGCATAACTGGCATTATGATAGTTCTGCAATACTGTCACTAGATGGCGCCACATCTGTTTATATTTGCCAAGTGCATCCGGTGCTGGGACTATTTTTATCCACAAAAGGATCATAAAACATTATCCGGATGGAGGCTTGGTGTATATAACTTTATTTTATCACGATCAAATGGCTTTTGGTCTTTTTTTATAAGCATATAATGTGGCTATATATGTTTAAGGCAAGGCAAAACAAATGTATTTGTATAGCGCATTTCAGTACAAGGACAACACAAAGTGCTTTACATGATTGAAGGTCTTTGCAAATCAATGTGAGGTATTTGGATTATTCACAAACATTTTGGGGAGAGATGACGTCCATCCCTTTTAGATTTAGCAGGTCCAGAGCGAGAAGCTGAGCTGTAGATTTCCACATATCTGCAGCTTATTGACCACCATCACTTTACCATTCATGGCTTGAATTTAATTTGTCTTCATGGCAAATTATGTAAATTGGAGCTTTAACGGTCAACCAAATTGAGGCATCCTCTGTCTTCTTCAGTGGTGAAAAGTTTTTTCCAAAACTCTTGAGATCTTAAAAACCTGCGCTGTAGAACAGAGAAGGAACCATTTCATCTCAGCTGGACTCACGGTTTCTATCCGCCACACATTCCTGGATCAGATTGCACCAGACAGGATCGTATAGCATAAATTAAATGCATTCACCGCGTGGCCGCCATTACATCAGCAGCACCGCAGCTCAGATCCTTCACAGGGTGTCTGTACGGGTCGGTGTGTGTGAGGAGGGCAGATTAAAGGTTTCACCCAGAGCTTTACGGGCCGGGCATCAACGCTGTGGGACTCATTAAAGCACACGACTGCAGCTGCCATTCAGGAACCCGTTAGCTCCACATTTATCCGTCCAAACTCTCAGTGCTGTAGTAATGAGGAGACAGAGGAGACGACGGTGAGGGACAGGAAGCAGAGGTAAGTTCCCCACAGCAGCCGTTGGTAGAAGTATTCCTATTTATTTGTTATTTGTTCAAAGTGGCTGGGCTGTGTGTGAGGGATATAAACTGACAGATCCTGATGATGTTTGAAGAAGCGATGATCTAGAGACGTAAAAGTGTCTGAAACCAGCAAGCCCTGCATCAGCATGAGGAAGCGTGGGTGGCTGGGGGCCTGGAGACACAGCGGGAATACTCAGACACCAGAGGGTGATGGATGAAGAGTTTTACTGCTGCGTAAGGGTGTGGAAACGGCTGCAGACATGGAGCTTCTTATCTTTAATTACTGTTCAACAGTCAGAGGTGAACAGGATCCTTAAACCGCTCGGCTTTTCCCAGATTGTTGTTGTGAACTGAAGCTGCACAGCTTTGAATGGTTTTGTTAATTGCAAAATTTTAACTCGGGGAAAAACGAGCGCAGAATTAAGACGCATGCAGAAATGAACAAAGACTAAATAAAGACTAGATAAACAATGCCAAGGTACAGAAATCTGAAGTTTTATTCCACCATTTGTGACGATATAACTTCATCTCCAACCCTCTGAGAAGACGGGACTCTTTCTCTGCATCATTAGCATTAATGGAAAATTACATCTTCTCTCATTTTCTGCAAACAAATGATGAGAAACGTGTCGTAATTAGACATTTATCAGCAACTGATGGCTTCATTACTTTTCTCTTCCTGTCTGACAACAAGTGTCACCCTGGAAATGTCCCATTTATTATGTATTAATAAATATTGCACACTTGCCAGGTTATGGATCGTTTCTTGATTGCTTGCGGGCTCTCTTGTGTCATTATAAGGAGAGGTTTGATCGTTATCAGCCTCATAAATCTTCCTGGCTGGTGCCTGCAGGTCAATGTAAGGCCGTCTCAGTATTTTCTTGGAGGAATAATTGATTTTTTTCACAGTCTGACCCTTTGATTCATCAATCGGAGAACATCATTAGTCTCGGTGCTAAGACTGCAGCGCTAATCTTAAAAGACAGGAGGAAAAGAGTATTGTATTTACCCATATATTTCATTATTTTGACAAAAATTAATCATGTGTAGATCAACCATTAACTGCAAAAACACACAGCAGATTTCACTGACATTAACCAAAAAAATGAGGCTAAAATGAAAAAAGAAAGTACACCCCTTGATTCAGCAGCTTGTAGACCTGCTTCTAGCAGCAGTAAATGTCAGTAATTTTCTATCTGACTCAAACTTTAGAACGTTGCTTCAGTTTAATTAAGTTTGCAGACAGAAGATTCTCCGCAGCTCTCTAAAGATCAATTGTGCCAAAGCATTTCAATCAGGTTGGAGGTTGGACTTTGACTGGCCCACTGTAATGAACTGCTGTGTTCCTGCAGCTGTAAACCCAGCCCATATCATCACACCTCCTCCACCCTGCCTGACTGTTGATTTGAGGGATTAATGCTCAAATGTGTTTGGTTTTTATCAAACACAGCGGCTGTGCTTCATGTTCAAACACTACTTTGCCTTCATCTGTCCAAAAAATACCTCATTCCAGAAGTCGTGTGGTTCAGCTTAGCTGCAGGTTTGCAAAGCTGCCATATTACCTTTAGATAAAACTGACATTCTCCTCCAATGCTTGTAAACAAGCTGTCCTTGCCCAGTCTTATTCTCAATCAAAGTGTCCTGAGCTTTAGCAGTCAACGCGATTACAGCAGGGGGTGCGAACACTGCTATGCACCAAGCCCCCTAGGATTTATCTTCCTCTTTGTCTGTGGACCCTCGAGGAGAGGCGTTCTCCACTGGGAAGACAAGCCACCATGGGCCCGTGTGAGCTTTGGAGACTCACAAACATCTGCAGGGTCGACCAAGCTGAGTAAAGTCCTTTTCCCCCTAAGTCAGATGATTCCTCTCCCCTGGCCGGAGAACCAGTTTTACCCTGGAGTAATTCACTGAGACCAGATGCCCTGTCACCACAACCAGACAAAGACTGAGGTTTGACAGGGAAAGTTTAAAATGGTTCACTCTTAATGTGTTTCACTGTGTTTCAAGGTTTAACCGAGCTAACAGGCTAGCTCTCGCTAGCTTCCTTAAAACCATGCTATGCTGATGTGCATAGCTCTCAACTCTCACGCATTGACCGTGTGACACACGCATTTCATCAATTGCACACGCTCACACGCATTACTTTGAAAATCTCAATCTTACAATCAAAATCTCACTCTTGAAACGCACGCGTACGGACGCTTCGCGTCATGGCGGAACCAATTTGCGGTACAATGGTTTCCGCACGTCCAGTAGTAGAGGGAACACAGCTGCAAGGACCGCCGCCGCGCAAACAAGTTTCCCTCATCCAAAGTGAAACACTTCTACGGTCCGTGTTGCGTGCGAATTAAATGGTCTTGAATCGACCAACAGCACTCCACCCCCCCCCACCCTCCCCCCCCCGTCGGACCGTCTTGAATCGACCAACAGCACCCCCAAGCCCCCCCCCCCCCCCCCCCCCCCCCCGTCTTTGGACCACAATCTCACTCTCAACTGTCGTCAAAAGTTGAGAGGTATGCTGATGTGTTTCACTGTGTTTTACGGTTATAACAAACTTTATTTCCATAAAGGTTTTATACACCGATGGAACATTAATGTTTGTGTTGTCCAGTCCGCTCATTATTACCAATAGAGCTAAAAAGTATTTTTAAATTAGCGGCAAACACCTGCTAGCATAGCACTAGTTAGCCCTTCTTAATAGCTCACGGCTACCACAGAGTAAAACTACGTTGTAATTTAAACATAATGTTTGTTTTTGTTTCGTTCCGCCATTGTTCATTAGTGCTGAGAACATTATTAGAGCATTAATAGGAAAGATTAATGTTGATTTCAAGGTGTTTTGTGTAATTTAAGTGAACTACAATGTAAACACGACTCCAACACGCATCATTTCCAGTCATCGTCTGCTACAGCATCCAGATTTACAAGTATTTCCTGGAGAAATAATTACATTAATAAAAATCAAGTCTCCTAAAGGTTTTTAATTTTTACTGAGCAAATCATTCTTTGAAGTGTTATTTCCTCAAATAATGTTTTATATAACTCAGGATTTGCACTGTGAATGGGTTGAAACACATATCAAATGTTGTTCTAAATTAATTAAACTGATTTAACGTCATTCCATATTCTTTAAGATGAACTTTGTCATGGTTGAGTTTTGGTTTGGCTTTGTTTTTCTGTTATTTTCATTTTTTCATCTCTTTTGGGTTAGGTTTGACTTTATTTATTGTTAGTTTTCAGTCATCAGTTATTTTCTGTCAATTTTCACTTCACCTCCTCAGCAGTCAGTCACACCTGATAATCATTTACCAGTCAATTAGCCAGACCCTTGTTCCACCTGTAAAGTGCTCTATTTAAACCTCCCTCTGCCTTCAGTTCAGCACTGGGCCGTCATCAATCCACACCTCTCCATGCCAGTCCCCGTTTTTGCCTTGGAAGATTTGTTTTTCTTGTTTAAGAGAACTGCTAACTGGACTAGCCATCCTGGAAAGGCTCTGCTCTGTGCCCTGGTGTCTGCAACGAACTGCTAACCTGCTGTGGCTACGGGGCTGCTAGCCGAGCAGAACTGAGCATTCCCGGCTGCCTGGAAAGTCGTGACTCTCTCTCACTCCGGGCCGTCAGCTCCTGCCATCACATTCATCCCTGACCTTCTGCAGTCCTGAACCTCCGGTCTTCATCACTCATCCAGCATACTTCCTTCAATAAAGACTCAAACTTTTAGTCCCGTGTGTGCGTCCTGAGTTCATCGGTAAACAAAACCCTGACAAACTTTAGTTCTCTAATTTGGATCTGCGGTGAACCAGGATTCACTGAATCATTCTGATGGTTTTCTACTCTTATTTTGTCTTTTGTTTCTTTTGTGTGTACATAGCTCCTTAGCTTCTTCTTATTTTACTTTTGCTTAGTAGGTTAGTTAAGTTTCACTAGCCTGGTAGAGAAGATTTGTTTATAGAAATATAAAGTTAATTCAGATAAACAGCATTATGTAGTGATGTTCTCTTGATGTTCATTTATTTCTGTTAATTAATTCTTGAACCTGAAGAGAAGTTGTCACTCCTTTATTCTATAGAATAAATAACTCTGCAGAGTTTGCTGTTAAAAGAAAACCAGTGCTCGAATGATTCCTTTCAACTATTGTCCTGATTTCAGCTGTTTGGCTGAGATTCACAGGACAATACCTACCAGACAGAGAGTTATTTATTAAACATTAAATAACTTAAAAGCGTATGTAATGACACAACAATGGGACCGCTGACGCATTCCGCTTTGGCTAAAGAGTACTTACTCTATAAGGGTATTTGGATGGAGCCATAGAAACCCTGTGAAATTGGGGCCTTTGCTGTTCTGCTGTATCCTCAGTACAGACATAAACAATATAAGCTGCAATGTGACCGTTTCCTAAAAATAAATCCCTGTCAGCTAAGTTTACACAAAGGCACTAAAGAGTGTTTTAAAGGTATTTTACAGGTCGCATAAAAATGTTTTCTTGTTCCATGCAGATGACACGTGCACAAACAGAAAATGGTTAAAATATCTCCTTTGGTGTTCTAAACGCATTAGTTAGGACACTTTAAACAAATATAAAAATATTTTTAAATCCTTTTAAGAATCAGCATAAAGATTTGACACATTAGCAGCATCACCGTAACAAACAGACCAATAAAACACAAAGCAGCCGTGTGTCCACTTCTAAAACACCAGCTCTGTCATGTTAGAGCTATATGAAATTGAATGTTGTGTAGGGTTGGAAAACAACCAAATCACAGACAGGAACATGGCATGAGCCAAATGATTAAAACTTACAGAGTAAGGGACATAAAGCATTGGAAGAGAAACGAGCAGTTTAACAGCAAAGAAATATCCACTTTGTGAGCTTAAGTACTGAGGGAAGAGAGGAGAATGACACTGGATACAGCCGAGTTAATGGAGAGATCATGTGTAGCTGAAGCAGAGGGAAACTAATTGACATCGATGTGGCAGAACTAAGACCCAAATGAACTACATAACCAAGGGAAAAAGACTAAGAAATAAATCTGAAAGTACAAAGAACAGAACAAGAGAGCTAAAAAACTAAAATCAGAGGAATCAACTTATCTGTCAAACAGCTTTCTAGTAATAATGAACCCAGGAAACTTTACTTTTCTTTTACTTTTCTGGGTCATGACACTTACTTACTTAACAATTGTTTTCAGTCAATAACTTTCTTAGGTCACAAACCTCAGTAGATATACAGATATAATATAAAAATACAACTTCATTATTGCTGTTTATAGCCTAAAAAGTAGCCGTGGTCATTTTCTCTCCATTCACTTGTTGGTTCATGCAAATGCACGAGCAGCAGAGTTTGATTTTTAAATCCAAAATTACAAATGATTTTTATCTCATCAAAAACACTGTTTCCATGTTGATGAGCAGGTAAAACTACTTTCATTTTGAAATGAGGACAGCATGTTAGTTTAGACTCTTTATGGATGGCCACATCTCCTCTGAATCACTTTATTACCGCAGCAGTGTGCATTCTTCCACTTAGTCAAGTCCATCTTTTATAACATGCAGCTTCGCCTTCATGATTATGGATGTCGTACCTTAATTTAATTCCCAACCAGACATCGGAGCCTCCCGTGTATTTCAGTGATCAGTTAAACAAAAGCTCTTGACCATGAGGCGGTCAGGATAAGAGAAGCCGGCTTTGTGCCTGAAATCTTAAAAGGAAGGTTTGGACTCATTAAATGGGCTCTGCGCTCATAATGCATCACAGTCAAATCAATACCAGATGGCATTTTCTACCTGGCAGCATCAGGCTGTGAGATAGACGTTAATAAGTCTCTGTTAGTGTCATTAAAAGCTGCACAGCGATCAGAGCATGATGCGAGCAGCCTGCAGGATACAGATCAATGCATCATGACACAACAACACAGGGAAAATAAATTTTAAAGACCAAAACACCAAAATCAAGACCAAAAAGGTGTCCTACATGTCCAGGATTAAAGCACGGTAACCTCACTTTTGTTTTCCTCCTCTTTTTGGGTTAAGATTAATGGAGGAAGCATTACACCGATTTCAAGATTTATCACAAGCACAGACTGACAAAGGTAGCTTTGAGCTGAAAATGAAGCGAGATTCGGAAAGGTAAAAACCGGAGAACGCGTCGCACCAGAGGCCAATGAGAAGCAATCTCACAGGATTAAAACATGCAAAGGGGGGAAAAAGAGAGAAAGCATTCGTTTAGATGAATAATTGTTGAGGCATGACGGAGCAACAGTGATGGACACACACACAGAGGCAGAGACAGCGAGTGTTAAAAGGAACAAATAGCTGCAATAAATCTTTCAGCTTGTAGCCGACGCAAAGCTGAGCTCAGGGGAAACAGGGCGCCACAACGGACAAGATTTACATGAGAATTTGGGATGGAAAACAGGAATGAAATGGAGATAAACACTCCAGAGATGCTAGCAGACTGCTTTACGGAAGCAGAGAGGACAGCATGTTGAGTTGTTGATGCAGTGATGCTCTTTTTTTAATCCTATGATGAATTTTCTGCTCCAACCTTCTGCTTCTCTGCTGCTGCTGTCGGAAAAATCTACGTTTGGTGGAAATAAACAGATAAAATTAAAGTAAACTTTGTCCATAAAGATTCAGTTCAAATATAAATAGCTCATTTCTCTTTCCTTCCTGGACTCTCTGTGTTACAAAAAGTGTCTGTTGAATGTTGAAAAGCAAAGTGGTTATTCATCTGAATTATCAGAGCCGGCATTTAGAAATAATTTAATGCTTCCACCTTCTGTCCTTCAGGTCTGCTTATAATCTCTACATGGCTTTTTTCTCCGTTAAAAAAAAAACTGAATGAAAGCCATGATAAAACACGTCCACAAATAACGGCGGGAGGAGGCGAAGCATTCACTTAAAAGGTCAGCGTAGCCGCACGGCTCCCATGATATAATGACCAGACGTCATGCAGGTGTCTCTTCAAGTTTTCTTTCCTCTCCCTGTTGCTCTCTTCCTCATTCAACGCCATGGAAACCACAAAATAAAGGCGTTAGGATAGGCTCAAATATTAAATCTTACATTTCCCCTCGAAGCCTCACGCTAGCCTCCACCATTAAACGGCAAACCTGCACAGAAACACCACAAACCGAAAATAAAAGTCATAACAGGTTCCAGGAACATTGCTGCAGAGCAGGTGGACGAGGTGTCTGCAGGTTCTCGCTCTGTTTCCCTCTGGGATGCATCTGAATGCCCATTATGTACGTACAGGTACGCATAAATCAACATATTCTTTTGCATTTTGTTTTTTACATGCATCTGTTTTATGGTATTTAATTCAACTTTATGCAAAACACAGAAATGAAAATTCAAGGAAGCTTCCCTCAGAAAGGTCCAGACAGACAAATGTCTTCCTTTGCAGTATAGCTGCAGCAAAGAGCTGCTCGGGTGCAATATTTGACAGGATACAAATAGGATTTAAGTGCCATGCATGCATATCCTGTGTGCCATTGAAGTATACGGCTGGCACTGTCCCCGGGGCCCATACTAGGACGTTTGGAGTAAATAATAATAATAATTTGAGTTAATAAGGATCAATCGTGATGGCCCGCCGAACAATTTAGTCCGGCCCTGTGGCTAAATGCTTTATCATTATAAATATATATATATATATATATATATATATATATATATATATATATATATATATATATATATATATATATTATTTATTTATTTTATTTTTATTTATTTTTTCCCAGTGTCCTGTCTGGCAATGTGGCAATAAGATGCCACAAAGAGCTCATCAGATTTGACTTTCACAAGTGGACAAGATAAAAGGAAGAGAATGATAAAACAATTATTGAAAAGAACATGTACTTCATTTAATTGAAAATATGCAGTTCCTATATTGTCCAAGAGGGGCGCTGTGTTTTAATTAACAGATTAAGCTTCAGGTGTGAAAAAAATTCAAATCATTTCTTAATTTTTATTTGTTTGATGTATTTTATCATGCAGGACAGTGTTTTTAAGTTCCAAAAAATGTGAATAAATGTTTTTCAACATTGTATAATCACTGTGATCAGTTCTTATGCATAATGCACAAGTAAATGTTTAACTGAGTAAAAGTATTGTTGAAATTGCACATACTTTTCTTAAAAACGCTGAGATTATTCATAATATATTGTGTAAAAGTCAAATTAACTTAATATAAAAATCAACAACAAGTCCACATTTATTAGTTCTATTTAATTTAATCTTGCAATGAGTTTACTCGTGTGGCCCTCTTGAGATCAGATTAAGCTGAATGCGGCCCCTCAACCAAAATGAGTTTGACATCCCTGGTTTAAATGCTAATATATATTGTGATGGTGGACTCTCATGAGTACCTGGGTGTTTTTGAGTAAGAACCAGAAACTGTAACAAGTTGTAACAACCAGCTAGACGGTTGTGTTCTGCCACTGATTGGTAGTTTTTTCAGGCAGAATTTCAACTATTTCCAGCATTTGTTAAATGCTTTGGAAGTTTACCTCCGTTGAAGGCAGCATTTTTGTGTTGATTGTCACATTTTTTCCCAAATTATTTGAGAAATCTTCTTTATTTGCAAAGCCAGTCTTTCTAAGTAAACTGCACTTTAGAATTTGTGGTGGATTTTAGTTTGGTATATTAAATTTTCAATCCAATAAACAGATGTTGAATTTTATTTTCATACTCGGAAACTGAATACTTAATGAACTGATTCCACTAAATGTTACCTGTGTAATATCATTTTAGTTTTATGGAATATTTCAAGGCAACCTGTTAACAACCATTTCCTTTTTTTTTATGACTTTGCTATATCGTTGGATTTATCGTTATGACCTGAAAACTATAAAATATCTTAATATTATATTTTGTCCATGTCGCCCAGCTCTATTTTCCAGGGTTGAAATTACTGTCTGCACTTTTTTAAAATAAAATGTAAGTAAAGATTGTCTCATGTCCTATCAAAAAATAAACTCAATTAAATGTTAATTATAATAAATCCAAAGCTGCCAGGTGTATGAATAATTGTGGGCCTAACTGTATCGCTGTAAAAAAGTGCAATAAACATGTAAATAAAACGTTTCAAATAAATGTGGTTCTTCAATTATGCATTACTATCAGCTGCAGTTTGAAATATTTTTTAATATACAGTTATCAGTGTACAATGAGCTGCAACAACGTAACAACAAGCCGTTTGTGTTATTTGCACAATGGTTTTACTTTATTGGATGAGAAACTTTATTAGATTGTCGGCTTTATTACATTTAAAATGGGCAAAATGATTACGTTATCTGCCATTATCGCATTACTGGTTGCCACACGGCGTTTATGTGGAGATGTTGCAGACAGACTGAGGTTCAGAGTGAAATGCATCCAGAGACGTGACTCTGCGGTGCAGATCTGCAGCAACAGGAACAATAACAACAGTAAACAGCGTGGATGATTCACATATGCGGCTTTAAGCTCCTCCTTCCTTCACCTGAGAGAAACTCTGGTTGTGAATGTGTTATCGGTCAGGCTTGTATGTTCCAGGTGGCGTCCCAGCTGGTGGCGTGTTCATCAGGATGTCGCCGCTCCATGCGCCGCTCACAGGTCACAGCACCCGTATATTAAAAACACGCCCACACCGGGGAAAACGCTGCACTCAGCAGATCTGTTCTGAACCTTTGTCTGATCAATAAAATCACTTCATATGCACGCAGGGTACAGCCGGGCTGAAGAAAAGCACGCCGGGGTTTTTATCTATCGCTATTTACAAAAACGCTCCACTTTCTGTGGGATTTAGGGAGAGTTGTACCAGGGTGCTGCTTCTGGATTAACAGCCTGAATAACCCAACGAGCAACGAGCAAAGACAGCAAATACCCTCAGAGGAGCAGCTGTTGTTGCTCATCAATCTGCTAAGGCCGTTTTGAAACTATTTAAAGTCCGTCATCCTACAGAGAAAGATTATTAATAAGTAGAAAAAATCAGAGCAGGTAAGAGAAATGTGAATAAAGATGTTTTTGCCCTTCTTGGGCCGATTCTTCAGTCGTGGGAGGATTGTTTGGATCAGGCCGAGTTTCAGCTGCATTGTGTAGCATCCAGGGCGTAACGAGGGGCGATCAGCTTCTGACCACCTCCCCATCAGGAATCAGACGGTCGGATGAAAATCAAACATGTCTGACATCCAGTCAGCCCTCCTGAGGTGATGGTGAGCGCCTCCTGCTGGTGAAGCAGAGCTACGAGCCGATTTCCCCCAACCTCACGCACTGAGCATGTGCAGACAAGGGAATTCTTCTTCTTCTTCTCAGAGGAAAACAGGAATGGAGAGAATCATGATGGCGGTTCGTGTGACATGGAGTCAAACTACGGAGGAGAAACTCGTAGAATTACCAAGGCAGCGAGTTTCGTTCTAATGAGCCTCATATTTAACAGAGAGCATCGACACTTTTCTTCTTCTACTGTTTACGTTTGGCTTCCGGATAGACGAGTCCGACAAGCGGCATCTCTCTACGAGGCTGAGACCTACGTTTGGTTTTTAGACGTACGGTAAGAACAGAGATGGTGAGCTGTGAACTTTTAAACGCTGCGGTTTGAGCTGTAAAATATCGTACAGTGTACACCCGGCATAAGGCAGGTTGATTATAAAAAGACTCAACAGGTGTGACATGTTTGGACGGGTTAAAGCCTCTTCGTACTAAAACAAGATGAGAGCATGAGTCACGCCTGCAAAGCTGCACGACTTAAGTAACAAAAGTTGAAACTAATTTTTGACCATAATGCACAGCGTGGAGAATGGCAAACACAGTAAATCAGCAAAAGTCGTCAGGCACGGCGGTGGAGGGATGATGGTCTGGGCTGGTTTTACAGCCATAGGACCGAGCGCTGTTTAGTCAACCGTAGAACCCGTCTGTCAAAGGTGAAGCCCAGCACCTTCACCACAACCCAGCAGTACATCTACAGCCCTGCAGTGGCCTAGTCAAAGTCCAGACCTCAACATGAGCCATTCATGATTCAATAGAGTCAATCAAGCATTTAGCGTTCCCATATTCCCTTTTGTAGGGCTGTAAAGCTGCCCTAGCACATGTAGGAAGCCAGCTTCTCTGAACGGTGATAAATAATGGCGCATATGAGGAACTGCTGCAGTGAACATCTGTTTTCTTTATGCTCAAATTCTCCATTCTGCGCACATATGCAGCACACGGCCGGCGTTTATCAGAGGGGGAGTAGTTTAGGAAACTGTGGGCTGAACTGGACGCGTCGGCGCTCATTTGCAGGGATGTACTCGTTAAAACAGCTGGAGAGCTCCTGAGCAAGGCAGCGAAACGGTGATGTAAGCTATATTTTTTTGCACCGGAAATAACGAGAGAGGAGGACATGATGGGAATGGAGAAAGGAGGAGCCTGCAGTGATGCCTGCATGTTTCCGGGGGCCAAAAACAGCTCCGGCATAAACAAAATATGAGATTTCTCCACAGCAGCCTGAGCAGTGTGGACTGCAATATGAGCCCAGGTAATTGTTTAAATCTGGTTTAATCTGTTACAGTGAAATAAAACCCTTTGGAGGTGTAATTAAATTCCTCTCCCATGATTGAATTTAAATATAACCTAAGAGCAGTGAACACTTGGTTCTGTGCTTCAATATAACAGGAGCAGATATTACAGACTGCAGCGATCCAGGACGGCACCCGGTTCATCGCCATAAAAGCTGCTTTTACTTCCAGAGTTCAGATTCAACACTTAAAGGCTCATTATGCGCAGACATTCTCCACCGATCCATCAGATCAACACATTTTATGATTTCCTGCAGTATTCTGGCTGGGTTGACTGATTTCATTGTAATGCGTTGGTGTAGATGATGAGACGGTCTTAGGCTTAATTAGAAGACGAGTGGAAACGGGACAAGTATGGTTGTCTTCTACTGAAGCGCTATTATTTTATACTTTATTACTTTAGTGTTAGTATCCAACAAGTAAAGGTTTTAGTTCTTGAGGTCATCTTCACATTAACATCTCTACAAACACACCACAGACAGCAAAGACAGACATTAACAAAGTATAATTACAGGAAACTAAAGGCAGAACTGGAACAGTTTTTACCGTATTTTTCAGACTATACGGTGCACTTAACATCCTTAAATCTTCTCAAAAATTGATGGTGCGCCTTAAATCTGATTACCGTTGTGTTTACTGACTGATTTTATTTGATACAATGTCCTCAAAAATCTGTAAAATGTGTAAATACAACTTTGGTTAGCAATGAGGCCGCTCCGCTCAATGGATATTAGGGGCATTACGGTAAACTGTGTCACTGTGAAGCTAAAACTGGACTCTGTACGACATGTGTCCTGCATTGTTTACATTTCAATTGCTGTACTGTGAAATCACTGATGCACTTTATCCTGAAACTATCCTGCAAAGTTACTTTATTCTGAAATCCACTGCAATTCATTGAAATTCTCAAGCTGTATGCAAACGAAATTTCGTTGTGTACGCACTCTGTGCATACACAATGACAATAAAGTTTGTCTAAGTCTAAGTCTAAGTCTACTACCTGATAGGACCCCTGAGCTGTCTACCAGACTGCCTGACTGTAATGTCTAAACTAGAAGTGCATTCAAGTGCATTCAAGTACGTGCTAGCAACAATAAACCTAGTAAGTTAATTCTATATAAAAGTTTATTTTGGCCTTATGTTAGAAACAGGGCAGTGTAGTCCAGCTACTCTGTCCTCCTGACAGAGACGGATAGAGAGCTGTGGACGGTGACCAGATCTGATTCCTCTAATGAAAACTGATTTTGTTAAACACAGAATCTCTACTTTGTCTGACCTGCAACGCCAACAGTGGGTGTGTAAGGTGCGTTCAGCAAAGCTCTACTTCGCTCCGCACACCAGCCGGGTTTGACCCACAACCTTCAGGTGTCTGCCAGAAAGCTGACCATGAAGGAGGGTTTTATTTTTCAACATCACAAAGAGTCTCGTCACGCATCCACACTTCAAATAGGGAACTTAAAGTATGTACAATTTTCTTGAAATCAGTGCATTTATCCTTGATTTGAGCAGCTAAATAAGACTATTTGCCAATGGAATGAGTGTTTTGACCCCTAAAATAAGATAATTAGACATCCTGCACTTGAAATAAGATGATGCAGATGATTTTAAGTGCATAAATCTCTTTCCATTGGCAAATAACCTAATTTACAGGCTGAAATCAAGGAAACATACTCTCATTTAAAGAAACATTTTCTTATTTTTAGTTGTATTTTTGCAGTGCATATCAACAAGAGAGGAAAAACTGAGCCAGAGTCCAGAACTAAATCTGACTGCAGATCTGTGGGCGTGGCCTGAAGACGGCTGCATATCCTCCTCCTGATGGACCAGATGGACCTGGAGAACTTTGGTGGACAAATATCAAGATCTTTTGCTGAACATCTAACGTTGTATCAACAAGGCATCAGTTTATGGACGTGTACACTAATGCAACCATTGCAGATTTTCTTCCCTCTAACACATTTGTTTGTTTTCAGTATAATTTAGCAGATAAAATATCACATTTGAAAGGATTTATAATGATCAGATTGATTTACATCACAAGAAACAGGAATTTTCAGAGTGGTTTTGTACACTTTTGAGGGCCACTGAAACTCCCCCTTTTGTTTTTCAGTCTTCCAGACCTTTGAGAAGATATTTTTCATTCATAATAGAAACAAAACCCTGAACTGCTGTTGAATTTAAACAGTTTATGTCGTTTGATCTGTTTAAAGCGGCACAGGGAGTACGCGTGATTAGGTCAAAATGTGGCTTTCGCGTGGTTAGCTTGAGTCAAGGTGGCACAGGGTTGGGTAATTGGCCATTATTGATTAACATCAGCTGACAGATAAGCTCTAAATAGGCACAAACATGAAGACTGGGAGCGAGGCAGCTCCACGGAGAGCACAAACAGCCGCATCATGACGGAGTCTCTGTGGAAATTAGCGCTAGCGATCTGCATATCGCTGCAGCAACAGCTCCGGGGAGGACGACGGGTGATGCAACACCTGTTTCCATTGTTACAGCGGCTTACCCGGCGCCGTGCAGCCAGCCGGCTTTCACCCGTACGCCGCTTCCTGTGAGAGCTGCAGGAAAACAAACATCAGTCCGTTGGCTTTCTTCCTATTTTAACGGCTCTGACTGGAATACTTGTCTGTGTGCAGCTTCCAGGATCTTTGTGAAATTGTTTCTGATGTTCAGAGGGTTCGCATTAACACAGATTTCTTATTTCTAAATGTTTAAACATCAACGCTTTGAGTCATGCTAAAGTAAAAGCAAAAGCTTCTGGAGACAACCTCAGACCTGCAGCCCACAGGAGAGCGATGAGTCAGCGCGTTAACCCACAGAAAGCATCTTTAAAGCCTTTCTCCTCTTCCTCAAGATTAAAGAGAAATCATCTGATATATGCCTGTGTGGATGGAGTCATTGCATAAAGACAAACTCTTAAAAATAAAAAATAAATACCTTAAGGCAGGATGTTGTAAGACTCTGAAAGAGATGATGTTTAAAAAAAACGCTGCAATGATCTCAGTCATTGACTGAAGCAAATGACATGGGAATAAAACTATTTAAAATCCAAAATGAAATAAAAAAAAATGTTAAATCTGATCCCAGTGTGTCCCACAAATTCAGATCTATAAAAATGTTTCTGTCAGTAGTGAGTTTAGCCTTTAATCTACAAGGTATGTGCACCAAAAGCACATATTTGCTGTGCTGGCTCCGTTGTCTCACAGTTCCAGTTTATTTCCTTTTAGCTGAAGGAAATTGTTTGGTTTTCTCTGAGGTTGTAGAAAAAGGAATCATAATAATTTGAAAACTGGTTCAGAGTTTATCTGCTTAGCTGTTTCTCTACTAGGCAAATTTATCTGTATAGCACATTTCAGTACAAAGACACCGCAAAGTGCTTTACATGATTAAAATATAGGAAAATAAAACAGAATAAAAGCAAGTTGGAATATAATGTAGAAAAATTTAAACAAAATAAAACATATGAAAATGGAAACTAAAAACGAATATTAATGATTTTAAAAACAGTTGGACTACAAACTTAAACTAATGATGTCGAGGCAGATGAGCGTTCACACTGAGCCTGGTTCTGGTTCTGCTGGAGGTTCTCCTCCCTGTTAAAGGGGAGTTTTCCTCTCCACTGTCGCTTCATGCATGCTCAGTATGAGGGATTGCTGCAAAGCCATCAACAATGCAGACGACTGTCCACTGTGGCTCTACGCTCTTTCAGGAGGAGTGAATGCTGCTTGGAGAGACTTGATGCAACCTGCTGGGTTTCCTTAGAGAGGAAACTTTCTGACCAGTTTGGAGAATAAACTGAACTTGACTTGTTTGACCATGCGACTCGGAACCTGTCTGTACAACTGGATTGCATTTCCTTGTTTTTTCTGTGAAACCCTATTTAAGACAACATGAAGTAAATTGGAGCAATACACATAAACAAAATAGATTCGAATATTATTTAGTTTAGAAATGGCTCCAGAAGACTTTCCAAACTTTTATACATTTACCTTCTTAGATCTTCACTGACCTCCAAGGACTTCCTCAATGTGCTGAAGATCATCAGATAAACCCCTTTTTATGCTGCAGAGAAACTAGCTGATAAAATCGACCGTAACTACTAAAAAAAAAAAGATGATAGACCTTTATCTTGTCAGGTTAAAAAACTGTAGAACCTCAGCTGCTCTTAATAAAACATTTAGGTGAGCCTATGAATATATTTGAGCTTGTTAGAATTATTATGGACCAGGTGAAAGCTGCATGTTGTGAGGCAGAGTTGGGAGCTGCTGCAGCCGTCATGCAGAAGTGATTTAAGAACAATTAAAAAGATAAGAGCAGGTAAACACTTTCCTGGCATTAATAAGTAACTATCTGATGTTAATCTGTCGCTGGCTTTATGCTTATTCACATAAATACACCCATGTGAGCATCTGGCTGCCTGATTAACAGTTTTTACATTAAACAATTAAAATCTAATGAATTGGGTTCCCAGATAACGTATGCTTCTGGTGGAACAGAGCAGCTGCCTGATGTTCTGCTTTAAAAACACAAGCAGAACAACTAAGATGCTTCTTTACTGCGCCTTTAAACTTTGAATTGTTTCTTCTGACTCAACGGTAAAAGCGTTTTAGAGTGTTGATTGAATCAGACATGCACTGATATGAAACATTCGACCAACATATATATATATATATATATATATATATATATATATATATATATATATATATATATATATATATATATATATATATATTCCGCTAACAAAGAGTCACCAACGAGTCAGGCGGTAGACGGACCACTGAACTGAGAGCTACGCCAACAATTCACAAAACTGTAACTCCTCAGCTTGATGCAAAGACTGACCCCAAAGGGAGGAATCCATTTAGGGCCGGATTAAAATTCGATAACAATATAAATTGATCAACAGACATGTGGTGCGATAGGGGGGAAAAAGGGTCAATAAAAAGTTAAATAGAATAACAGTTTTCCCTCCTTTTGCATTCTAGCCCTGTAGGTTAAAATTACATCATTACATCCTCCCAACCAATCACAACGCAGACCCAGCGACCAAGCTCCGCTGGTTGAGTTTGAAACAGGCTTTCACTTAAAATGCATGTTTAGAATTTTCTTATAATTATCAATCTATAATTTCGGTCTTTTACACACACACACACATACATATATATATATATATTTATATATATATATATATATATATATATATATATATATATATATATATATATATATATATATATATATATACGTTTGTGTCACCCAGGTGTAAGCTGACCATCATCTCTGCACCGTCACATTGGCTGCCAGCCGCTCCAGTTTCCTCTGGGCGTCATGGCCACAGGTTGTGTTAGGGTTGTGTATAAGTAAATAAATTAATCCTAACCCTAATCCAGCACTCCACACTGCTCTGTGAGTGCCAGTGTGTCTCTGCAGGACCAGAGCTGGCAGACTACGGCTCAGAATACTTCTGCATTGGACAGCTTTGATGATTCCAGATGCTCTGGTGGTTTATTGCTGTTTACGGGCTGGATTAGCTCGGTGTTTGCATTTAATAGCGCTCAGCCAGATGGGTTTAATGTTCAACTTCAACATGAAATTGATAAAGCCAGTCTGAACATCCGCGCTAATTAAAGGTATGCTTGTTTTGTGACCAGCATAGGATCAGTGCTGATTGTTCAGCGTAATGAACTGAGCTTGGGTGGGCGGCGGCGGCGGCGGCGGCGGCGGCGGCGGCGGCGGCATGATGTCAGCGTGGAGCTGGGTGAAGCAGCCGGCTACCCGCTGCTCTCCTCATCCATTACAACAGCTAATGAGATTCTCCCATCGGCACCTGCAGGAGGTTACATCCCAGTATTGATCACAAACACACACAAACCCTCAGATTAATACAATTACCCTCTGAGACATGGAGAGAGCTGCCACCCTATTTACGTTTTCCTCCCCAGCCGTCAGAGTTCAATTAAATCTCTGCTTTTTGTCCAGGCATTCTGACTTTGTTAGGACTTTTTCACTCATTTTCAGTTAAGTATCAAATTACTTTAGCGAAATTTCATTATTTAACCAATAGCATACAACTAAACAAGACCACCTTTGAATCAAGATCCTAAACAGAAACATATGAAATAGATAAAAGCTGTTTTCACACCTGGGAAGCCTTGGCCCTGAGTTAAATTATGACAACAAATGACTCTGAGAAACGACCCTGCTACCGAGCAGAGCTGTTTGGGCTAACTCTGAGTTTTTCCTACTTTTTAGCTGAGATCTGCATAAGGAGGTGTCAGAAAAGGTGAGTCCTTTCCTGGAGGAGCCTGCATGCTGCAGAGCAAATACTCCTCAGAAATCTCTGAAGGCTGATCACACCACGATTAAACGTCTGATCATTCCTGGATTAATATATTTTCAAGCGTTTTTCTCCACTGTCAATGATTTATTTTAATATTCTCAGCCACAACATCGCTTTTCTAACACAACGAGGGACGCTCTCAGTTCTGAACAATTTCTTTGTGCTGATCTTTGTTTTTATGCCAACAGCAGCTTTTTAGTAATGAAGGAGATGCAGGAAATCTTTCAGAGGCAGCTGCATGTCGCGTGTCAGGAATGTTACTGTTGCACTCAGTTATGGTTTAAAGATGTTCCACAGTCAGAGACCCACAAGATTAATAAAGGAACTACACAGAATAAAAGCAGTCATTCATTCTGTATCAAATTTTGAAACTTCCAGCTCTAATTTTCCATTCATATATTTTAGTTTCCATTCATATAGTTCCTCTGGTTTTTATCAGAGATTATCCAGGCAATCTGACTTTATTTGGACTAAACAGAATGAAAGCAATTCTTTATTCTGCATCACATTTTGAGACTTCCAGCTTTAATTTTCCATTCATGTATTTTTTCAGCTATTTTCTGCCGCTAACTCGCTTTTTCGCTTTTTTTTTTTTTTTTTTTTTTTGTTAGTTATGGTTTAATATTCCCCTTCATTTCTAATCCTGCTTCCAGGCTTCTTATGTCCTGTTGTTGCCATGTTGAAAGGCGTTCAACTCAGGGGTGATTGGACTCTGAGTTTAGTTACCTGGTGGAAATCACCTGTTCTGAAACAGAGAACTTAGAATCAGCATCTGTTCTCATGGTAGCAGTTTAAAAAGCCATGGAGAGGATGCGATGAATCTCTGATATTCGGAAAGGCTGTGGCTTCACTGCAAAAAGGGAACTAAAAGTAAGTAAAATTTTCTTGAAATTAGTGTATTTTTCCTTGATTTGAGCCGCACTTGAAATAAGATTGCAAGTGCAGGATGAGATGAGGGAGATTAATTTTTATTATTTTAAGTGCAAAAATCTTATTCCACTGGCACATAGTCTTATTTACCTGCTCAAATCAAGGAAAAATAAACTAATTTCAAAAAAATTTACTTACCTTCAGTTCCCTTTTTGCAGTGCTTAAAATAGTGTTCGGTTGGCAATAAGAGACCAACCGAACACCCCCCACACCATCAGACTACCACCACCAGCCTGAAGTTCTGATGGATCCGTGGCTTCATGTTGCTCACACCAAATCCTGAGCCGACCAGCTGAATGCTGCAGCCAGACCAGGCAGGGTTAAACGCTCTGGCTCATTCTGCCTGTGTGAATTATTGTAGCCGCTGTTTCCTGATCTTAGCTGACAGGAGCGATACCTGCTGTGGTCCCCTGCTGCTGGAGCCGATCCGCTTTGAGGTTTGATGTGTTGTGCAATCAATCAGGGATGCTATTTTGCATGTCCTGGTTGTAATCAAGGGTTATTAAAGCAACTGCTTTCTTTCTTTCGCCTGCAATCAGTCTTATTGTGCTTATTCCTCTGAAATTAAATAGACATTTTGGTCTCACAACTGGTGACTGCTCACCGGGTATTTTCTCTTTCTTTCAGACCATTATGACTAGAGAGATGTTTTGTTTTTTTTGGGAAAATCCCAGTAGATCAGTAAATCAGCAACAACAAATGTACCACATTCAAAGTCCTTTAAGATCTCCTTAATTCTTCATTGTGATGTTTGCTTTTTCTCCACGTCTATTCAGTTCAATAAAATTTAATTTCTATAGCGCCAATTCACAACATATCATCTCAAGGCTCTTTCCAAAGTCAGACTCCATCAGATCCTCCAGGTTGGTGAGAAAGTTTCCTCTCTAAGGAAACCCAGCAGGTTGCATCAAGTCTCTCCAAGCAGCATTCACTCCTCCTGAAAGAGCGTAGAGCCACAGTGGACAGTCGTCTGCATTGTTGATGGCTTTGCAGCAATCCCTCATACTGAGCATGCATGAAGCGACAGTGGAGAGGAAAACTCCAGCAAGTCCAGTGGGGCCCCCTATATGGATCTTAGCTGGGTCTCAAACGGCTATTAAAACTCAAATCTGGGAACTATCCTCATTTTACCTGCATCACACATTTATCAGCTATTATGTAACGTCTGGGCAATCCCTTATGGGACCCAATTTTCAGCTTGTGAATGACTCCTGCTGGCAACAAATTGCCTCGATATCGGAATACACATTTAAACACCTTTAAAACACATTATGAGAGCCTGAAGAATTACTGATAATTTCAAAAGATTACACAAAAATCTGGTAGCTTGGAATATAAATGTAAAGAAATAAACCTGGTAGATGTCTTTATCAAGGTGTAAGAATGCCTTGCAAAACATTTAAATGTAACAAATTGTATTTTAAATACATAAAAATAAAGGCACTGAGAACACATGAGTCCCACTGTGGGGCACTCACTGGTTTCCATTAGAATATGAGTCAAACTCAAGGCCTGAGGGCCGAATCCGGCCCATCAAGGCAATCTATTCGGCCCTAAGAGCCAGAAAAGGCATATCATGTCATAAAGTGGAGGAATTCTGACATCAACAGTCTCATCTATACATGTGCAACCGGCCCCTTTAATGACTTTGTGATGCCAAAGTGGCCCCAATGTAGAAATGAGTTTGACATCCCTGCCTTAGAACGTATCTTTTTGAATCTGATTTAGTTTAATTTTGTCTTGCCTATTGTTTTACCCGTTGTTTGTTGAAGCACTATCTTGAAGGTACTATAAAAACAAAATTGTACGTACTTACCGAAATAAAAGACCTGACCTGACAGAAAACCAGATCTGAAAGATATACATCTGCATTTTAAAGTGAAAGCTCATCAATATGTGATTTTAAATGCTCTGAAGAAGGTACAATTGCAAATGCAACTAAGTATTTAAATGTCAGGCTTCATTGGGAAAGAGCAGAAAAATAACCTTTTAGTGACACCTGCCTCGTCTAAAGAGCACAAGTTACTAAAATGGGCATAAAGGGGAAAACTCCCAACCAAATGATCCAACACCAGTAAGATGTGAAACTTGAAAGCCTACAAGTTTGAGAGTGCAAGATTAAAAAGTAAAGCCCACACACTGGTGCATTTTTAATTTCTCTTCTCATTAAAGTTGTTGTACAGCCAATAAGTCAAAGCTGCAGGAGCCAACCAACCTGGCTGCTGCCAGCCCAGCAACACGGACAGTAAACAGCAGTGAAACCACCAGACAGGCTTTTACTGCAAAGTCAATGAAGAGGTGGATGCAAAGACGGGTGCAGCATCGCTCCAAAGTGACGCTCAGACTGAACATCATGGCTGGAATCCCTGCAGCAGCCAGAGGTCTTATCTCCTCCGGCCACACCGTTGCTCCAACGCTGAAGACGTTTGTTTTCCTCCGCCTGCATCACAAGTGCCAGCTGCAGCGACAGCGCTCTCCGTTTAACTGATTTCATTTCCATTGTACTTCGCCTCGCTAAATAACCCCCCCCATATCTCACTTTGAGCGCGGCCAACAGCTAAATGAGGCCATGAATCCTCTCCCTGCACAACAGCAGCCTGTTGGCGTCTATGCCCACAGAAAGTAGTTGACAACACAGCTTTTTCTGCTGGGCCCAGAGAATCGGGTCCAAGTCGGCTCTCTGCAGACTAATGAGCAGTTTAAGCAGAGTCATGGCAACAGGAAATAAACTCAACAAGTATGAGAGCAGCAGTGTTTTTTTTAAGCCTGTAACTTTTCTCTATAAAAATAAGAAGCCTATTTTATTAGGCTTTGGCTTTTGAATTGTCAAAGCCTAATAAAATAAAGAAACAGACACTAAACGAGTTGCATTAATACCTGGTGCACAGGTGGGCAATAAATTATGAGACAATATCACCAGCAATAACCATATTGAGCTGCAGACAATCAGTCAATAAATGTTAATCTTTTAACTTATTGTAACATTCAAATTCCAGCCCAAGATTTTAACAGAGGTAACTAGTAAAGAAGATCTGGAGACATCCACCTCCAACCTGACAACCTGCTCAACATCAGAGAACAACATCAGCAGCAACAAATGCAACAGTTTGTTTCCATCCATCCTCCCTTACACCTGTCCTGGCAGGTGTAAGGGAGGATGAGGCCGGCCTCCAGCGGTCACTGGAGGAGAGGCGTGGTCCCAGAGCAGGTCACCTGTCCACACCAGGCCACACAGACACTCGTACCCAGGGGTAACTTAGAGAGACCGGTTACCAGACAACCATGTTTTTGTCTGTAGGGGGAAGCCAGAGGGAAGCCACTTGCATCCGGCCAGAGACCTGTTTGAACTCCTCCCCTCTGGGAGGCGCTATCGAGCAATTAAATGTGGGACATCACCCCACAATAAAAGCTTCTTTCCTCAAGTAGTGATGATTTTAAACACAAAGATGGCTGATGAAAGCATTTTGGGGTTTTGTTTTATTTTATTTATCATCTTTTTATGTGTCTCTCTTGTCATATTACATCGGGTGGCTATGGTTTTCGTCTGTATAATAAGGCTGGACGATAATTCAATAACGATCGATAGAAAAAAAGGGTCAATAAAAAGTTAAATAGAATAACAGTTTTCCTTCTTTTTGCATTCTAGCCATTTAGGTTAATATTACATCATTACATCCTCCCAACCAATCACAACGCAGACCCAGGAACCAAGCTCCGCCCCTTCAAAGAGTTCAGAGAGCACCTGTTCTTTTTTTCTTTTTTAAAAACTTGCAGTTTTGGTAAAAAGTTGGTTGAATAAAGGGTTGAGTTTGAATTTAATGTTTATGTCTGTATCTAAAAATAGGTTGCTAAGTGCTATGGGAATTCTGAACAGATAACTGACTTCCCTGAATTATTGTAGGAGGAGACGGTGGAGTGATGAAGTTCCAGCACTTTATTAAGAAACAGAGCAGAGATAACATGGAAGTATTCACACCCCGCGGCTGCAGCCTAGCGTCTGCCCCTGTCGACCTCGCTTTCGGCTCTCCCTAATAATGCACAGTGGCCTTGGCAGGAGACAAAACAAAGGCAGTCTCTCCTAGACAATCGTACAGTATTTATGCAGCATTCAGCCTTGCACTCAGTAACAGTGGATTACCTACACAGACATCTTGTCTCCTGGCCCTGCGTCTGAGAGGCAACCGGTCACTTTGACTGTAGGGCAAAGATTAATACAACACTAAGCAACAGCATAAAATGGCCAGGGCTGCACTTAAAATATATGTTTTGAATTTGTTGATAATTATCGATATCGGTCAATATGATTTTTATTTTATCGATGTAGTTTTTTTCTATATCTTCCAGCCCTACAGTGTAAATGTCAAATCACCTGAGCTACTTGCATCTCTTTTCCAATGTGTTTTATTTATACGGCAAATGGGTGAATAAACTAGAGCAGGTAATGCGGCCTCCTGATTGGTCCCTCTGACTTCTGGCTGACACGGGGGGCTTGGTGTTGAGCGCTCTGGTTGGGTCTCACCCCCGTGGCGCTGGGTGGTCTTTCTGCCAGGGGTTGGTGTGATACCTGGGTCATCAGGGTCCCATTCTTGGCTTTTTGGCTGGAGATGGCCGTGTGGCAGGACCCCTGCTGAGAACGGTAACTGAGATAACTTTCCAGTGTAAATGGAACGCAAACTAAACCGAACCGTGCTAAATCTAGACCAGATTGATAGGTGGGCTCGGCCCGGTTTTTCCCTGGCACGGTTCTCAGATAACAAAGAGCGCATGAGCAGACCGCGTCATCTCCTCACAGCCAGCTGACTGATTTTGTGGTTTCAGACATACATAAAAATACTAGCCTTACCGTGCCACACGGTTTCCAGAGATGATTCTGCTTAGCAGTGAGATGAACCTCAGCGTCTGTCATTGTTTCCTGCGTCTGTAAATCCTGATTAGACGTTCGTTTGTCTTATCCTCGTCCCAAAAGCCGACTCTGTCAAGTAAATTCACCAAAGGTTGCCTTCTTCACCTGACTCTCCGCAAAAAGCAATTATAACCAAGCATAACTTCCTGAATGTTACGGGCGCCGCCATTTTGATTTGCTTGAGCCCCTCCTTCAACCTCAGAGAGCTGCAGTACCGCAGATCGTCACTAGGAGGAGAGGAACCGTGATAACGTGATGTGTAAACCCCTGCAGGGTGTCTGTCTGCCTCCAGCCAACCTCTCCTTAACTGCTTTTAAGCATTGTGTGTTGCAGGCCTTCCACCGTTCTCGCCGCTGATGGTCCTCTTTTGCATGTGAAGAACCAGTTTTGATCGTCACACTAAGCGATCCACTATGCAAACGTTCTACTTATAAGGCTGAGTCTCCCTGCAATGCTACAGACTAAAGAAGTCAAGAGACGAAATGTTTCAACAAAGAGGAACCCCGTCTAGAGGATCTATCCAATTTCTTCTTTCTCTGTCAAACAGACAAATTAATTCAACTCAACCAGCAGAAAATCCTGATGGAAGTCTGCAGCAACATTATGGACAGAGACACTAACTCAATATGTCAAGCGTAGATGTTAAGTTGCTCAGAGTGCACCGAAACGTTCACATATAATATTAACCAGTTGGTTCCTGACCAATCAGGACCTCTGCAGCAGTGAATTATCTGCTTCAGCCGAGTACTCTCTCAGTGGGAAAGTGCAACTCACTCAGACACAAAAGGAGCCATTATTCATTTAATGAGACGCTACAGCATGAGCCAGAGGTCTTCAACGTCCTGGAGAATACTTGTGGGAGGAACCATCATTAGAGCAAATCAGGTTAATGACGGGATTAGCACCGACGGATTTAACATGGCTAAGCCTCTGTGTGCAACATAGATCTCTTTGTCGGTTATAAGAGCAAAACTTGGGGACCAGAAATAAACACAGCCGAGCTAGGGCTGCTGGGAAAGACGCTGAAAGTTAATCTACGTTGGCGTAACTGCCATTAATCATACAGGAGCATCTCAGAGGGGTTTGGTCTAAAGGTTTTCAGAAAACTCTTGTTGATCGCTAATTGGCTATTTGATTTTTAATCCAACAGAATACCCACATTCATTCAACAGTTCAGTGCATTTTAACGATTATTCTAAACATTCAGAAGTCAGTCTGGGTCCCAGATGTTTTATTACATCCCAGCATATCTCAGCAAATTAAGAACAAATGTTTGAGCAAACCAGAAAGAACAGAAATACAGAAAAAATAATAATGATAAGCTTTTTAACCATGGATAGCAGAGAGAGAGAAGGAGATGCTTGTTTGAACCTTCCGGTTATAAATTAATGATGTGTTGGTGGAAAGCTGCACACTGTGGTGGTTTTTGAACAAGAAGGACATCGGCAGTGTCAGAAGCAGCAACTGCATGTGAGCAAACTGGTCTTCACCATTTACCATTTTAAAGAAACAGGACAAACAACCCTGTCCTCTGGATTCTGTTGTTATGATAATACTGTTTGGACTCCACTTTATCTGTATTTACCACCCTGGGTTGTCTCTTACATTGTTTACTTTGATATTTACTCAGTATTTATTTATAGGACCAACCACTGAAATCCTACATAAAAAAACAAGAGGCTGTAAAATAATAAATATATAGTAGCTCAGTTTCTTGGCATTTTTGCCTTTAGTCTTTATCAGCATAAAGCTGTAGGTTTTAGAATTGCTTTACTTATTTAACATGAATAAATTAAAGCTATAGTTGGTATTCCTGTTCAGAAACACTTTTTGTTATTGTGAATATAATGGTCCTTCCATCCTGACATTAGTCAATACATTAGGGATTCAGAAAGAGGAGGTTCAGAAATTAGATCTCTGTGGGAGCTGCAAGCCTGTAAAAAAATCTAACCAATCTTTGTCGTTTTGGTCTGACTGACAGTGACTGGTCAGAGTTTTGTTCCTGCTCTCACCCCCCTCTGTCCCTCAGGTTCTGAAGGTATCTCCTTATCTACTGGTTGTCCCACATGTTAATCGTTCTGACACTCTCACGTAACGACAATCTGCATGCTCGTTCCTTCATAGTTTCTGCTTGCTGGCTGCGCACTTCTAGTGTTTATGTATCCGGTTAGCTTAGCGGTTAGCTAAGTGGTTAGCTTCAGTGTTAGCCATTCATTGTAGCTCCTCTGCTCTCACCGTAAACTTTGAATATGGGGAGTCGCAAGAAGCGAACCGTGTATAAGTTTATGAGAAGAAGAGGAAGGCCTTAGTAGGAAGAAATAAGACCAGAATGGATTTAGGCGATTTTTTTTTTTCACATGATTCCCGAGGAGTGGAAGAGCAGGTAGGACAGTGTGCGCAGTTATTCAAAAAGGGACTTGGGGAAACTTCCAGAAAAATTGCAGAGTCTATCTTTAACTATCAATAACTATCAAAGCTAAGTTAAGTGTGAGGATGTGCATGGGATATATATGTAGCTGAAGGCAAATACCGGTATCATTCGACAGAAAATCCATCCAGGCTTACCTAAAATCCATAGAACATAAATTATGCTAAAACTCAAGGCAGATAACATGTTGATCAAAGCAGAACTACTTTTGATTATGTACAATTACTGTATGTCCAATGTGGGACGCAGAGGTTTCCATATTGCTTAAACTGTTTGTGCATACTCGAGCAATTTTGCTCGCGGTAAAACTACTGACGGCATCCTTCTTTGCAAACTGGAACTACTTTTTATCATTTACTGATTACAAATCTGAGCAAACAAAGATCACATGTGAGGTTACTCAGAAGTCAGGACTACATTCTTTAATTGTATTGAACATCTGCATGCTCCTCCTATAACTACATGTTATTATCATACCTTATGCTGATGACACACAACCTTATATTTCTGTGTCACCACATGACAAAAGTCCTGCGCGGTCACTGTGAATGTGTCCATATTATCAAGGTTTAGTGGACAGGTCAAAGGTTCTGATTGGTTGAAAAAGAAAATTGAGAAGTCATTGTTTTTAATTCCAAAAAGTTAACAAGGTTAGAGATAAGCATCTCCAATAAGTCGATGAAGACTACAGAGCATGCCATACATTTTTGAATGGATAGCTCAGATTCTATTAAAAAATACATTACAGAGCCCTACCAATGGTGTATGCATGCAAAAGCTAAATACATTTGGACAACAAAAAGTGTTTATTATCAAAAGGAAGTTCATTGCATATTGGAAAACCAAATCTTGAGGCGACATGTGGCTCAATGGTAGAGCAAGGCGCACCAATTGCAGAGGCTATAGTCCAGCTGTTGAGGGTTCAATTACTGCTCCATGTCTGTCCTCTCTCTTTCCTCCTTTTTGCCCCTCTACTAGTAATAAAGGCCACTAGTGCCACTAAAACCTTTAAAAAAACCTAAACTTACCTTCATTTCTTTGGATTTGAAGTTTATTGATTGTTGAAAAGTACAATAAAAAATTACAGTAAGAACTAAGTGACAAATGACGTGCGTAGAAGTATATATTTATAATAACCCACCTCTTATCCAGGAACATCACAATCATAATTTCTTCCTATTTATACAGAGTATCCAACCAGGATACATTAATTGAATGATGAAAATTAACATATTTGTACTGTTTTCAATATACTTCATTGAACAATACTCCTTGACATAATAGTATTAATAACAGTAACGCCATAATAATAATTGTTATGAAAGAGCAAGATAAAAATCTTTTATGTATTTTAAAGGTAATTTCCTCGTATTGTGATTTAAACTGTTTAATGTTTGTTGCTTTAATTCAACAGCCAAGCTTTGCTCTGGTTTTACACTAAGGACTGACATGCAAAACCTCTCTGATGTGGTTCTAACCTTCTGCGTTTTTAATTTCCATTTCTCCCTTACATTATAAAGTCTTTCTTTGATTTTTTTTATATATTCTGGTGTTTATTTTTGGCTATAAACTATGGATAAACAAGATTCACGCTGTTCGGATATCCACCAAGTCAATAAGGCTTAATGAATTTATAAATAGAGAAGTTTTATGATCCAGATAGCCAACCTTGTTGATTATTCCTGCTGCTCTTTTTTGTAGTTTAATTAGTGGCTGTAATGTAGAGGAAGATTGTAACTTAAGGAGGTTTCCACACAAAGCCGGGGTAATATCAGGCAGGATGATTCTTCATAACAGGGTCAGAAACTTTTCTAAACTTCAGTCTCTTCGCTCCTGTAATCCATTCAGGTAATTCAGTCCCTGTCGTCTCCTTTAAGTCAGAGGTTCCTCCTCCCTGACCTCCTTTGTTTCACCCTTGTTAAACTTTTCTGTGTCACCAGCCTTTTAATCTCCACGCTGCCTTTGTTTTAAATTGGGCCTGCTCAATTAGCAGAACCGCTCGCAAATGAGAAGCAGTTCCACTGATGACCCGGAGTAAACGCAGCACTTATCGCGCATGTTAACGAGAGCACTGCAGCTTCTTTGAAATAAATTTATGCATATCTAAAAAATGAGTTACCTAAGTGGAAAATTGTGTGCTGACTGATATGATTTTGCGTTTCGCAAGGATGCAAACGGCTCGGAGCACATGTGCGTGTGTGATCATCATGTTTGACAGACTCAATTTTAAAAGCTAAAACTGTGACTTTTCCTAATGAATGATTGTGTTGTTTTCATCGTCTTCAAAAAATATACATATTAAGATACACATGGCATTAAAATAAAGATGAAAATATTTTTCAGAAACAGACTGGGATCACATAAAATCCTTTAAAACTGCAGAATTTGTGAAACAAAATGGTGAATGGTTTGTTGGACAAATCTCAACGACATATATGTTTCTCAACATGTTATCTGTATATTTCAGCGTCTGGTTGCCATCAGGAAGCACAACGTGAACACTCCTGTCCTGGTGTCACACACATTTTTCACCTAAAGCTGGATGTGAAGTTTCCAGATGAGGATCTTGGTCGACATGAACCTGTCAGAAGGCAGATAGCAGCGAGCCCAGAACATGCCGTTACTGCAGCGAGGAGAGAACCTCTCAGCGTCTCCATGATGCATCGAGGAAGAGGAGTTTCACGTTAGCTTCCAGTTTTCTAACACAAATGATTGAAAGGTGTCCTGGTTTTCCCAAATGAAAATATGGTCACCCTAGCTAACTAGTACTGTGCTGTTGCTGAAAGTGGCGGTGCGTCACAGCGTGAACCAACCACACCCTGATTCTTTCAGTCAATGCTGCTGACTGATTCATGCAAAACTGAACGAATCAGTTCGTGATTCATTCGCTCTGTGACTAAGCCTGCGCTACAAAGTGAACGAATCACCGCCAGATTCGTGCACACATACTACACCAATGAACTGAGATAGGAAGGATTTGGGATAAATACAATGATTTATGTAATAGATTTTTTTTCTGACATAATTTAGAGTTATAGCTTTTCAGAAGTTATTAGATTTTTGATCAAAAAGTTCGTATTTAGAGTGATATTTCTTCCGTTTTCCATCTGAACTGACTTCCTTCCAGTTGCTAGAACCTCAAAATAAGGTAATGAGAGAGCATGAAAAGTCCGTCTGATTTTTATTACGTGTTTTAACTGTAAAGCAACAAAATAGGCAATTAAAGGCTACAAATAGCACTCTTGTTGAATATTTTAAATGTAAAGGAACAGAAAATTAAGTTAAGCCTCTGTAAATACCACATTCAATGTGACCTAAGCTATACCTGTTGCACACTTTGACTGTAAGGAACCAAACATTTTTTTACATGAACTGAATGATTCAGTGAATGAATCTTTTGAACAAATAATTTTAATGAGCTGATTCTTTTTTTCCTTCAAAAAAGGTGTTTGGATTCAAGGTTTTTTGAGCAAAGGATGAAATTAGATTCACATTTGGTTTTTCAAATGTGAAGTTAAGGGTTATGAGCTCTGCTAAGCAGCTGTTAGGTGAAATCCTGTAGGGGGAAAAAAGAGTTTCAGTTTTATATCCCACTTCCTGCATAAAAACAAACAGTAAATAAAGCTAAAATATAATAAAAGGCTCATACGGGCCTCAGTTGAGTCCCGACTCCCCCCGGCTGTCAATCTTTGAGGTATGCTGAGAAGATGGGCTGTACTCTGGTGATTTCCTCCATCACGCTTCATCTCACCTCTCACAAAACTCATGCAAACCTCACTTTCTCCAGACTTTCCACACACTGTTCAACATAATCCATGCACAAACCCAGCTTCAATATTCATGTCACTCTTCAGTTACCTGACATGTTCAGCTTTTCTCTCTACATTTTTCACACGGTGTAAAGATTGTCCAATTGTCCTGGATATGATTAGAATTGACGAGTCTCCTGAATTTCATGTCATCCTAAGGAGGTAATTTAATCGTCTGATCAAAGTGTCCTGGAGTTAAAAAAAAAAGCTTCTAAAACTCTCAGAGCAATAGCAAGAAACAGGTATGAGAAGCTGAAGAAACTATGAAGACTTTGTAAATCCCATCCGCATGCTAATTACCGTATTTTTCGGACTATAAGTTGCATCAGTCAAAAAATGCGTCATAAAGAGGAAAAAAACTTAAATAAGTTTATTTCACACAATCCAAGGCTAAAAACTGGCATTTATTCAGGTAAGACAACTTATTCAATCACACAGCTGCATCCACAACAGGCTGAATAACATGAAACAAACCTGGGAGGATGAGCGGAGTACATTAGCACAACAAGCAACAAACTCCAAGCGGGAACGTTCTCATCAGAGCATTTCGGTCTAATTACACTGAAATTATACCATGAGCGTAACGGTGCAACGTGCTAAGCTAACAGTACGACACGGATGTAAGCTAGCACTAGTATTAGCTTCACGGACAGCCCAGTCACAGGTTCTGTCTCGGTCTGGGCCCTTCAAGCTGCACCATGCAACGCTCTGCTGTGTGAACGCAGACTGAAACATCGAAAACAACATACAAACGTGTTCAGTCTTTGTTGTTTGAATTCATTTTTAAGTGGTACAGAAGCAGGATAGTTTTCACAAGCCTAACGAGCCCTTTTTCAGCTAAACACGCTAATGTTTACCCCTTGATTCATGTTGGTTGAAACAATAACAATACTCTGCAGAAGTATTGTTATACTTTGTTTGGACCGCTTTACGATACCTCCACCATGATTCTTTTCTCTTAAAAGTACCGTGGTCTGGCTCCACATTAGAATGAGCTGCAGCGCCCTCTTCTGGGTGGAGGCCATACTATAACACCGAAAGAAGGTCTCTAAGCGGACCTTATCTGTTAATCAGATGAAATTAACCTTAATCTAATTAATCAACAATAAATCGTAAATTCACACTCAGCCTGGTTCTCGTTCTTCTGGAGGTTTCTTCCTGTTAAAAGGGAATTTTCCACCGTTTCTACATGCATGCATGTATGAGGGATTGCTGCAAAGCCAATGACACATTGCAGGCGAATCTCCACTGTGGCTCCATCCTCATCCAGGAAAAGTGAATGCTGCAAGTCAGTAGCTATGTTTCCATGCACGAAACTTCACGATCGGATTAAAATGTATTCGGATTGAATAATCTGATCGTACCGTTTATATGGGCACACAATCAATTTATCCGATCGTAATGTGTGTTTATGTGCACCTGGCTTTATTCAGAATAGAACCACTCTGACATGTGCAGTTTATCAAATTCCCTTACAAAATTATTTGTCTTCTGAGCTCCCAGGCTGGACTTGCATGATGTTCTAATTACGGTTGAAACGTTACTGAATAAATAATAATTTTGAGCTCTTTTAATGCTTCGAATAGAAAGGTTGTGTCAGGAACCCCAACAGTTTTGCTTCCTGACACATTTCCACAACTCACAAACGCAGAAATACGTCACGTTTACGTCAGGCGCACTCGGGTCAGAATTCAGAATAACTTTATCCTGACAAGCGTTTATATGAACGTTGATCGGATTATCAATCTGCATTAACCAACCCTCTCATTCAGATTATAATTTCATTCCGATTGACCTTAATCCGATCATCTTATTCCGATTGGCGTGTTTACATGATGCATTTTTTTCCCCGATGGGCCCTTTATTACGATTATTTTTGTCCATGTAAACGCAGCTACTAACTCGATGCAACCTGCTGGGATTTCTTAGATTGAAAACTTTCAACCAATCTGTCTGGAGGATCTGATTGAAGTGACTTTGTGAAACGCTTTGAGATGACGTGTTGTGAATTGGCGATATATAAATACAACTGAATTGAATTTTGAAATCAGCCTCAAATTTTCACATTGGTGCATCTGCTGTTAGAACAATAAAGTTCTCCAGTAAAAGCTAGAAATAGCAACATTTTCCTTTTTGCTGAGGTGTCCGTGCTTCCTAAATATCTCTCAACAGAAAGTCGCTTGGAGTTAATCAACTGATCCAAAAATTTACCAGAGTAAACAGAAAAAGGCTGTTATAGAATATCTTAAGAAAAAAAATACACTGAAATGAATCATGCTATGTATTTCAAAGCTATTTATCCAGCAAATACACAAAAATGTTAACTATTATGCAGTGGTTTAAGTGCATCCCACATAGGGTTTTGTTTACAGGCACAAAATGGAGGGAGGAACAGATAAAACGGTAATGCAAAATGGGACCTGGAGCCCTTATTTAGGGAATCTGACCCTTTAAAATACTAAAATGCTTGTTTTCACTGTAGGTTCATGATAAAGTGGATAGAGGTGTAATGGATTCATTTAAACAACATAACCCTATATGACCTAAATGCACGGTATATGTTGGATGAGTGTTTCAGTGTTTGTGTGCGTGCAGAAGAACAAATGTGTGGATGACGGGAGGCGAAGAGAGAGGCTGTGAGTGCCGTTCAGTGTCAGGCTGCAGAGCTGGATAAAACAAAGAGCTGCGCGTGACGGGCTGAGAGAGAGAGGAAACGAGGGATGATGGCATGAACGAGTGGCAGAGAAAACAAGTGAGAGACTGAGAGGCCTGCAGGGAGCAGAGGGATGAAAGAAAAGCAAAAAAACACGCTGCGCACTCTGCGAGGCATCGCTAGGTCGTCTCTGCACGACTCCAGACGAGAGCCGAACCGAAGGGATGCAAATATTGAAAAGAAAAATAAATAAAAGAAGAGCGGCTTCTTTACAAAAGCTCCTGTTTTCATGTAAATCATACCAAACAAATCTTTGGACCATACCAATAAACCATCAGCAGCTTTGTACGACGTTTGGTAGAAAACCTCTAAAGAACGTCACAGTTTCTTTTTAATGCATAAGCGTCATCAGAAAAGCAAATTTTTCACAAAAACACTTATGTTTACTTGAGATTGCATTTCAAATAGAACTGCTTTGCACTGGATGAGAGAACCTCTAATTCTAACTGATCACTTTAATGATAAACTGTGGCTGAACCAGAACCAGGTGTGGCTTCTAAGCTTTCTGTGTCATCCTCTATTACCATCTACCATAGAAAGTACTCCTGGGTCAATGTGAGCTTCTGAGCTTTCTGTGTCATCCTCTATTACCATCTAACATAGAAAGTACTCCTGGGTCAATGTGAGCTTCTGAGCTTTCTGTGTCTCTGCTCTGTCTTCTCTAAGCCCCAGTGGGTGGAGGCAGATGAGCGTTCACACTGAGCCTGGTTCTGGTTCTGCTGGAGGTTCTCCTCCCTGTTAAAGGGGAGTTTTCCTCTCCACTGTCGCTTCATGCATGCTCAGTATGAGGGATTGCTGCAAAGCCATCAACAATGCAGACGACTGTCCACTGTGGCTCTACGCTCTTTCAGGAGGAGTGAATGCTGCTTGGAGAGACTTGATGCAACCTGCTGGGTTTCCTTAGAGAGGAAACTTTCTCACCAACCTGGAGGATCTGATGGAGTCTGACTTTGGAAAGAGACTTGAGATTACATGTTGTGAATTGGAACTATATAGATAAATTTTATCTATATGAATTAAATGATTTGAAAACAAACCAAAAACCTTCAGCTTTGCTTTAAAAGAGGTTTTACCTAAAGGGCTGCATGGTGGCACAGGTGGTAGCAGCACTCCCAGCTTAGGGTCTTTCTGCATGGAGTTTGCATGTTCTCCCTGTGCAGGTGTGGGTTCTCTCTGGGTACTCCAGCTTCCTCCCACGGCCCAAAAACATGACTGTTAAAGTAGTTGGTCCACGGCTGGGATTTCATCAACTTCTTCCTTCATTTTTTAACCACATTTCTTAATCTTTTTAAATCTAAATGTGCTTTACGCTTACTACTCAAACTATTTTCTATTACTTTGTGCAAAATTATTATCATTATTCATGCTATAATTAATTTAGCTGCGTCTTCACTTCAGCACACTTGACTCCAGTATTAGTTCATCAGCAGAGCTCTGTAGTCTGACTGCATGTAGAGCAAGGGACACGTCTAAAAGCTGCAGGTCTGGAGTCTAAGACGACTCTCTGCTAGAAAATAGAGATGTAAATCTAATGAGAATCTGTGGCAAAATCTAAAAACTGCAATTAATTTTAAACCTGTATAAATGGAATATAAATATTACACTTTTTGATATCAATCTGTGGAAAATATGAAAACTTTTTGTTGATCTATAACTTAAAATCCAGATAAATTAGACTGAAATTTGTGGTTGCGGCTTCACAAAATCTGTGAAGTTTAGTGAGTATAAATATTTTTGGAAGATAATTTGTGCCTCTGCAGAGGTCTGTTTCCATCTAAAATAAAACATTTATTTTATACATTTTATGTTTGTACCAGTTCTTCTGGATGCTTCAAATTCTCTATATGCCTTTTTTTTTCACAAAATAACTGCTGGTTAGAAAACTTTTAGAGGCTTTTAGGACGACATAAAGACGGCACTTTGCTGCTGTTTGGCTCTGAGAAGTTTTGATTTGCTGCAAAATAAGGAGCTCATTATCCAGTTTTTTAGAGTCCCTTTTCAAAATGTTCCAGCATGCACATATTTTATGATGCAACATAAGCAAATAGCAGATCAATGCAGGAAGCACTGATATGAAGAGTAAAATTTAATGAAGTCGCAACGCTGAGGCAATAATATCAATAATAAGTTCTTGCAGAGCCATAAAAATCTGCTAAATTGTGGTTTGTGATATCATTTTAATTCCAGCTGAATGACTCAGTCTTAACTCAGCGACATGAAGGAAACAATTCAGCATTTTGTCTATTGTTTAAAAAAAAAAAAAGATCTATTGAATACTTAGTGGGGGTTAGAGCTTCAGGAAACAGCACACTGCAAAAAGAGAACTGAAAATAAGTAGAATTTTCTTGAAATGAATGTATTTGTTGTCGATTTGAGCAGGTAAATAAGATTATTTGCCAATGGAATGAGTATTTTTACCCCTAAAATAAGATAATTAGACATACCGCACTTGTAATAAGATGATGGAGATGAATTGTTCCTATTTTAAGTGCAAAAATCTTATTCCATTGGCAAATAGTCCTATTTACCTGCTCAAATGAAGGAAAAATACTTTCATTTCAAGAAGAATTTTCTTATGTTTAGTTCTGTTTTTGCAGTGCAGGAAGACCATCAGCCAACACCGACTGTTTCTCTGCTCGGGTTCATGTCTGGTTACAAAGACAGAGGGACTGGCACCTGAGTGACTTATCACCTGTCCAGGTGAGGCGCTGCCTCTGCCCAGCATCCTCCTCAGGACCCTGAGCAGGACCAGACTCCAAGCTGATCCAACAGAAGGCAGAATAAAACTGTCCTTCCTCAGAGGAACACTCTCTACTTCCTCCCAGGAGAGTCCTGCTTCTCGTCACAGAGGACTGGCTGCTGATGCGTGTGAAGAGTTTATTCTCTGTGAAGCTCCAGAGCTCCGACTTCCTCCCCGGTGTCCTCTGAGGACGCTGATATCAGCTGCTTGTTTCAGGCGTTCTGTGCCCCGCGGATCAGGAGGAACCACAGCAGAGGCCATTTATATGCCATCGGTCCTGAGAAAGATCCTGACGCCTGATCTTCCTCCCCAGGAACATCAGTTCACCCCCTGAGTCAATGGGAGCCACACTGCAAAAACAGAACTAAAATAAGTTAAAATCTTCTTGAAATTAGTGTATTTGTCCTTTATTTGAGCAGGTAAATAAGATAATCTGCCAATGGAATAAGATTTTTGCACTTAAAATAGGAAGAAGTCATCTCCATCAATTTATTTCAAGTGCATTATATCTAATTATCTTATTTTAGGGGTAAAATTACTCTTTCCATTGGCAGATAACCTTATTAACCTGCTCAAATCAAGGACAAATACACTAATTTCAAGAAAATTTTACTTATTTTTAGTTCTGTTTTTGCAGTGCATCGACCCGTTCCCACCGGAGAACCGGTCCTTAAGGTTCTGCTGCTCCGTCCGATCAATGGACAGTTGGGTTTTCTGCGTCTCAGACGGGTTATTAGTTGAAATATGCTGGAAACAACAATCCTTCTGTTTAATCTACAGGAAAACTCTTTTTTGGATCTGTAAAAATGTATCTGACTGGACAGTTTGTCATCGTCCAACCGGTCAGAGACACAAAGAGCAGAGAAACTGTTACCTGAAAACGGCCTTTTGTGACGTGACTGTTTGACTTAATAAGCTAAACTAGAAGAACTCTGATGGGGCAAATACTTAAAGCTCTCACTTTTCCCTGCAGATTTCATGGTGTGAATCTGTGAACAATTGTTGAACCTCGAACATCAGATTTTCTGACTTCGCACTGACTCCTAAACCTGAACGTCTCAGGCTTTAGTTCACAAAATCCAAACGTTTTCTAGTAATCCTTTTACCATGCAAGCTCAAGTTTGATGGATTTGCTCCGCATATCCATCTGGAAACCTTCCGTTGAAGTAATTATGGGAAGGGGCGATAATACTGGTTAGCTGATTGGCCTATGTTGGTGATAGACGGGCCAAATAAACCAATCAGATCAACGAAGCATATGACGTACTCGTCAACATGCTTCGACGACGAAAACACAACCACAAGCCAAGCTACTCTTGCTGCTGCAGGTAAAGGCTCGTTAGCTCGGCAAAGAAATACTCTGTAATTCCGATAAAACTTGCTCGATAGCCACGCTAACGCTAGTTTCATCGGCTGAAGCCGCCATGTTTTTTAGACTGAACTGTCGATCTTCTCGTTGCGTCACACCTCAACCCGCCTCAAAGCCAAACGCTGATTGGACGTTCGTTTGGTGAACGGCTCCAAATTTTCTTTAACGGAGAGTAGCCAGACTGATCTGCGAGTGAAACCTTGAAAGCTCGCGAGATCAGGATGGTCTCACGAGGCTAAAGTTTCAGCATCCCTCTCCATGAAACTCCCAGGAATCCTCCGACTGGGACCGAGTCCGACGCTGCAGCGATGGAGGTTCAGGTTGGCTGTAATCAGAAGCTTCTGGATTTTTCTGGGTGAATGTTTCTTCTGGGGAGAAGCAGGGAAGTCCTCTGTTTGGTCTGGAAACGCCACAGCGTGTCTCCGCCCTGACTCCCCAGGCAGCTCCAGGTTAACGGCTGTGAAATGTAGCCGCCATCATCTCCATGACTTCCACGGCTCGTTTAAGTCACCCGCCGTGATTGCAGCCGCGGCGCCCGTTGTCTGCAGGTTTCCCCTGAAGCCCATTTCTTCTCTTTCATGCTTCTTCTCCGCCGCCTTCCACAGCGTCTTCATTTCAGGCAGAGCCGCCGTCGCTCGCTGGCATTTTCATTTACTCTGCCTTCATGGTCGGTTTGGTGTTGGTCGTAGGGACCGTGAAGGCCGCTCAGATATGAAAACAACCCTGCACAGCAGCCAGGGACATAAAGCAGACGTGGTTTCTAATGGAGGAGCAGCAGAGGCCCGTAGAGATGAATGTTTTCTGCCGGATCAGCCTCAGGCGTCTGTTTTAACGCTGCAGCAGATCTCAGACCAGGAAAACGGTGTTTGTTCGTCAGGAGATGCATGACAGAATCTGAGTGACTATAAAAATGGAGCAGTTTTGTTTCTGAAAGCTTGACTTTGATGCTTTCTGGCTTTGATCTGCAGTTTAATCTCAGGCTGCGACAGAAACAATAAAGAGTCAGCAACAGCAACTCCCAGTCGTTTCCAGGTCCAGGAATCTGGGTGCTGCTCTGCATCATCATCATCATCATCATCATCATCATCATCAGGATCATCATCATCATCATCACACTATCTGAAGATAAGTTCATCAAACAAATGTGCTGCAGAAGCAGGAATTTATGGCAACAGAAACTGGAAGGGACAAAAACAGCCTTCTAAAACAAATCAGTTAATTTTCCTTAATTTCCTTTCTGGAAACCTTTCGGTTGCTTAATTTCTGAAAAATGTAGAAAAGTTACTTTCTGGGTAAATTATTTGGGAACTTACGAGTGATGTTAAAGGCTACTGCCTTTTAGGTTACCCCCTAAAACAGTGTTTTTTAATCCTGGTCTCTGCTGCAGCACACCTGAGTGAAAGGACTGCAGACGCCTCTTCATCACCGGTTTATGTAAGTCAGGTGTGTGTGTGTGTGTGTGTGTGGGGGGGGGGGACATGTGGGTCCTGAGGACCAGGGCTGTCCTAAAAGGTTTACAGTAAAGGTTACTTTCTGGGACTTTCAGGTTACTACTATACTTTCATGTAACTTAGAGCGGACTGTCCTGGATGATAATGCCTACTTTCTGAGAACTTACAGGTTATTTTAAAAATCACTGATGGTTATGTTTCTGGAACTTTCACGTTAATTTTTCTGTAACTTTTTTGTAGAAAAAAATATAATTTAAGTTGCAGTGACCTTACTGGAGGTAGCCAGCAGAATCTGAATATGCACAGGTTACTTTTTCCATCTATCCGTCCGTCCATCCATCCATCCATCCATCCATCCATCCATCCATCGTCTTCTGCTTATCTGAGGTCAGGCTGCAGGGGAATCGGGTCCAGCAGGGAGCTCCAGGCCTTCCCCTCCCCAGCATCATCCTCCAGCTCATCCCAAAGCCTTCCCAGGCCAGACGGGATGTATATAATCCCTCCAGGGAGTTCTGGGTCTCCTCCCAGTGGGATTCAAGTGGAGATCCTCCAAAGGGAAGCAGGAGGCATCCTGATCAGACGTCTAAACCTCCACTGCCTCCTTTCGATGCGGAGAAGCAGCAGCTCTAGTTTGAGCTCCTCCCCCGTTCTCTAAGGCTGAGCCTTGAAACCAGAGGAAGCTCATTTCAGCCGCTTGTATCCAGGATCTCCTTCTTTCAGTCCTGATCCAGACCGCCTGGCCATAGATGAGAGTCAGGGAACGTAGATGGACGGTAAATGGAGAACTTTGCCTTGTGGCTCGGCTCTTTCTTTACCACAACAGACCGGATCAGCGTTTCTGCCGTCTGTCCATCTCTGGTTCTGTCCGTCCTTCCTGGTGAACAGGACACCAAGATGTTTAACCTGCTCCGCTTGAGGCTGACTCTTAACCCTTACAGGCTATTTTCTGTAAAATTACACATTATTGAAACTTGCAGCTTACTCCATGAAAACTTAAAATGCACAATTTGCAACGTTACTTTTTCCAAAAATTACAATTCACATTCCTGGAACTTGTATACTATTTCAAACTTTCCAATAACTCACCCAGAACGTCTACACTAAAAAATACGGAACTAAAAGTTCATACAACTTTTTTGAAATTAGTGTATTTGTCCTTGATTTGAGCAGCTAAGTTTAAATGGTCTGCCAGTGGAATATGATTTTTGCCCTTAAAATAGGAACAACCCACCTCCATCATCTTATATCAATTAAACATTCAATTAAATTCAATTTTATTTATATAGCGCCAATTCATGAAACATATCATCTCAAGGCACTTTACCAAGTCAAATGCAGAATATCTAATTATCTTATACTAGGGGTGAAAACACTCATTCCATTGGCAGATAATCCTATTTAGCTGCTGAAATTACGGACAAATATACTCATTTAAAAAAAAAATTACTTACTTCTAGTTTCCTTTTTGCAGTGTAGGTTACGCACATGTATGTTAAGATGTGTAACAACAAGTAACAGGAAAACAATTCAACACAAAATGTAATTTGCTTTTCAGTCATCCTGTATAATAGTTCATTGACAGCAGCTTTGATAAGACTTCTGAATTTTATCTAGAACAAAAAACATGGGATTCTGTTTTTGAAATGATCTGAGGAGAGTGGACAGAAATGCAGGAACAGCGACCCGGAGAGTAAAAATATGGAAGAATGAACAATGTTTTAGATTAATTAGACATTCTGAATGTCTCTGTGTGTTTAGGTTCTACTGATAAGAACCAATCGTGATCAGAACTGGAGGTCCGGCGTCTCAATAATGACACGTTTCTTACTCCAACAAGAACAAAGCTAATAAATCTGATACACAAAGAAAAGACATTTAAAATCCTCATCATGTCAACAAAGCCTAATTTGAGACCCACTTGTGTTTTGTTTGCTAAGACACTAAACAGAACAGGCAGCAGGTCCTGATAATCTCTAAATGTTTTGCTTTCACATATTTGATTAATGTCCCTGTTGTTGTCCCGTATTTCCATCAGAGCCACAGCAGCGTTCAGCGTGAGATGAGATGTGCGTGGCTGTGAACGAGCCGCCAGACGAGCAGAAGAACAGGACGGCGACGTGTTATCAGGAGAGGCAGGCAGGCCGTCGCATGAGAAAGCAATGGCTCCTGCTGACACTCACAGCCAGACATTTATCACCGCGTCTCCGGGAATCCGATGGCCTCATAAGCACCCTTCTCTGCTCCCGTAAGAAATACACACACATCCATCCAGGATGAGAATGCCAAAACTCAATTAAACTGTTAATATTCATAGTTCTGCAGTAACCGTTTAAAAAGTCAAGATGACTGGCATCACAGAGTTTTCTAGCAATAAAAAATGTAGCACTTAGTTTCCTATCCAACGTAATGTGCACACATTTGTTCAGATGGGGACGTTTGTGGGTGTCTGAGGCACTTGAACCCAGCGTTAGTCACTGTAGCGACGATAAGCAGCGCTCTGCTTGGCAATGAAAGGCTGCTTCAAACCAGCTTTCAACCACTTTATGCAGAAAACCCATATTCCTGCTGGTTGTCTGCTGTGTGCGCGCTGCAGGGTCAGGCTGTTACACTTTATATTTGTTCTGCCGCTCACTGTATGTGAACCCAAACTAACCCGGAACAAAGGGTTTGTTAGTAGATTAGACATTTTATTTACATTTTAAATGCAGAGGCTGAACCCTGTAGTGATTTTAAAGCAACTGCTTTTGCTAAACAACCAGGATAATACTTCCAAATAGTTAAAAAAACAAAACAGCTGGACTTTTTTCTGAAGTTTGAAGACGATTCGCTTCCTATCCAGAAAGCTTTCTCAATTCAAAATGTCTGGAGTAATGTGGAGTTGCTTTATAGTACTGCCCAAAAAGGCCTTCTAATGGCTTAGATGAAAGCGAAACATCTTCAAACTTTGGAAAAAAAGTCCAGTTTTGTTTTTTAACTTTTTTGGAATGACCATGACCTGGATGACTGAGAACCTTCACCAGCATACAACCTGGATAATATAGAAAGTAGAATACTCTTTAGAGTTAAAGCTGCTTTTAAAAAAACTTTGCAATAACATTTTTCTCTCTGTTTACCGTATTTTCCGGACTATAAGTCAGACTTTTTTCATAGTTTGGCCGATCCTGGACTTATATTCAGGTGTGACTCATATATAAATTTTAAATGGTAATTCATACTGACCAACATGAACCAAGGAGTAAACATTACCGTCTGTAGCCACAAGGGGCGCTCTAGGCTTGTGAAATTTTGCTGCTCCTGTAACATTTAAAGATTAATTGAAAGATTAACTTATAGAACAAAGACTGGACTGCATTAATGCAGCAAAGCGCTGCGTGGTGCAGCTCTAAGGACCCAGACTGAGACAGAACCTGTTACTGGGCTGTCTGTGAAGCTAACAGCAGCTAGCGCTAGCTTATAGCTAACAGCAGCTAGTGCTAGCTTACAGCTCTGTTGTCCAGGTGTTTTGCAACTTCGCTGATGTACGTGAGCTTTATGTTGCTCTGAAACATCCGTGTCATACTGTTAGCTTAGCACGTGGCACCGCTACGCTCACGGTCTGATTTAGGTGTGATTCAGACAATGGTCCGTTACTCTGAAATGCGCTGAATAAAACCTGCTGGTAGGAGCTGCTAATTTACTGACAGGTATGTTTCATGTTCTTCAGCCGGTTGTGGATGCAGCTGTGTGATGTAATAAATCGGCTTACCAGTTTAAATGTCAGTTTTTAGTCTTGGATTGGGTGAAATACATGTGTACATAAATGCGACTTATAGTCCAAAACATACGGTACATATCTTTAGGATTAGAGCACCGTTACAACCTCAGAAGCGAACCTTAACGGTAAAATGTATCTGGAGCTACATCTATAACGCTTTGATCTTTTACGCGATTATTTTCTCAAAGCTCAGTTTTGCGTTAATTGATAATTCAACATGCAGAAGGTAGACGGTGAGTAAGAGATGTCATTTGATGTGACGTCGTCCATCGTTACTGAGAAAAGTTCTGGAAACCTAAAGTTCTGTCTGAGCCCTGACCTTAGCTCCTGCAAACAGAAAGCAGTGGGAATCGCACTCGCACCAAAGCCCGATGGCAGCGACCCAGGGAACCGGTGAGGAACTCACAGGGGCATCTTTCTGGGTTTAATGTGAAGCTGTAGAGTCTCCTCATGCTCCAGATTTTATACAATACAGCGCGGGAGTTTTGTTTTTGCATAATTTCCTGAAAACCAGCTTCTCACCTCCGGCTGCTGAGGATGAGCAGATCTAAAATGTCACTGTGGCTTGTTCCACATGACGGGTTAGCGTCTTATGTAACTCACTCATTATCTGAGGAAGAAACGCTTTTAGATCCCATGTGGCCTCATAACAACAAACAAAACGTTTCACAGACGCACCAGTTCAGCTGGAGTCGTCTGTGAGCTTCCCTCGGGCCGGGAGACAAGCGAAGAAGACTTTTCTACATCACCTTCCTCACCCAGGAAGTTATTACAAGGTTTGAGCGTTGATATGATAAAACACCATAAAAGCAGCACATCTGATTAAAGTGAGATAAATAAGAGGATGTTTTTACGGTCCAGCTTCTCATTAAGGCGTCTTGACCCTCGCTCTGCAGCATCCGGCAGAAACTAAAGTGATTCTACGCTGATTCAATCAAACTGCAGCAGCTGCTGAGTGCAGAGCCGGGGAAGCAGGAGACGGTTGAACGCCGACCTAAACGACCCAAATATGACATCAGAAACCCAAACGCACACGTGCAGCTGCAGCTCCTCTGTGGCTGCTGCTGGTTTAATGAGATCAGTGACCGGATTCAGGGAGGCCGACTTTTAAACGCAGCAACTCAACTCGAGCTGATCTGACGAGACAACGGCCCGGATTTAAGAACCCGAAGTGTTTAGAGCCGAGGAGGAGGAGGAGGAGGAGGAGGAGGAGGAGGAGGAGAGTAATGGACTGCTGACAGGCTGAGAATAGGGTTTGATAATTAACCTATAAAATCCAGCAATATCTAAAATGAAACTGCTTGCTGGTCTGGTGATGATAATTGGGTTTTTTGCTGGAAAAATAACAGAAGATTCAATCAAACTGACACCTCAGACCTGAGCTACCGGCCGCAGTTTGGCGTCTCAGAAACGTGCTTTCACTCGGAGAAGAGCGCTGTCACGTTTAAAGACGGATGCTCTGTAAAATAAAATACATAAGTACAGAATCTCCTGTTAAAACAAAGACATTCCCTCATGTAAAGACAGGATTTTGGTGACCAAATAGATGTAATAAATGAGCTTTCCCCTAATTTTATAAAGCATAGCCAAAACTAGATATTGAAATTCACAGTATGAAGAAAAAAAATTATTAAAGAGAAATTATTGTAACATTTATTTTATTCTACCAAAAAGTCCCTTGAGATAAAATCCTTTCAAATTCTGATGTAAGCATCCATTTCTCTTAAAAGTTTAGTTGCCTTGCCTTTTAAACTGCATGACTTGGAACCATTTTTGGTATAAATCAAGGGTTCCCTTCCTTTACACATGATCAGCCTGACTTTCACAAGAGTTAATATCATAAGATGCTTCCTGTCTGTCTTCTTCCTGCTCAAGCGCACCACCAGAATCATGCAGACACGTTTTTCTGTTGTTGTTGAAAACAATTATCCCACTTTGCTTGTCACTACATATTCACTGACTGACCTGGTCCTGTACCATCAGGCCCGGTACCGGTACCGGTCCAGTGGTTGAAGACCTTAGAGGCTTCCTGACATCTTTTCAGATCTGATCATAAATGTTCTACGGGATGGACACACCAGAACATTTGCTGATCTTGAAGCTAAAAGTGAAACTGACAGCATGACCTGCTTTCTGATTAACTTGGCCAACAGGGATTTTCTACTTGGTTCTTTATTTTAGCCTAAATATGGATAAATATATTTTAGGACAGAGGAGTCATGGCTGCAGGCATGGTCCCTGTATTGCTGCGCTATTCAAACCAGGAACGCAATAAAAGACATGCACGCATATTAAAGTTGGGACAGGAATTAATGTTCCATGACGGCTGCTTAACTTCCAGCGCCCATATTCAGTGACGTCATTATTAGGAAAAATCTTAGAATTTCCAGAACTCTATAATTTTTCTTAGGATTTTCCCTCGGTGAGATAAAAGTTATTCACAAAGCATGTTTGGCCTTCAGAGAACTCCTAAAGTAAAAAATGTTAGGAGTAGTGAGGAGTTTTAGCGAGCTGAGGAGTGTCTGAAGCAGGAAGATGGTGGAAACAGAGAGAGCTGATTGGCTGATCCACCACCTGAACAGAGAGACCTGATTGGCTGGTCTTCCACCTGAATGGTGCAGAAAATTAGCAAATTTAAAAAAATAAAATAAAAAATAACAACCTTTTTATCAATCACACAATCTTTAATATGTAGATAAGATAAACTTTATCGCCCTCATGGAGGGAATTTATTTAGTCTCAGCGCCCTGGCAGGTTAAAGGTTTGGTTCTAGTAACGCTTTATTTTTTTAGGATAAATTAAAAATAGGAAAAATATTGAATAATAAAAAGTGAAAAAATTTATAAACAATATATTAGAAAGGAATTTCAATATAATTGATAACAACACAACCCCTGGCTCTACAGGCATCAGAGTTTTAAGAGCTGCTGCTTCATTTTTGATGATCTCAGCTATTCTTAGAGAATTAGGCTCCAAGTTGTGCGATTTCTTTTAGAGATTTAATCACAGAATATTCATCTTACAGCTCAGAGGTTCCAAACCATCCAAGTTTTAATTTTGTAAAACATTCAAATACTTTTTCTGTTTGTACGACTTTCACTCCCGCCGTAGTGTTTGGTGCGTACATTATACACACACTTCCAAATTCCCTCCAGATCACCAAGTGTTATTCAGATCTGGATTTCTTTCTTCACAGTTAGAAGAGCTTTGGGGGGGGGGGGGTCTCTTGGTTTGGATAATTAAAAGCTGCAGGTCTCTGGGAGTGTGAACTGAAGCGTGGGGAAGGGAAACAGAAAGTGGACGGTGTGATGGACGGAGATTTAAGACGCTCACAGGGACGTGGGGACAGCAGCCAATGAGAGGACAGGTGGCGGCGCAGCTCCTGGACGCAGCCCAACGGCTGTGAGTGGGTGGAGCGGTGGGGTGCATCTGTGGGGCGTGTGTGATGTCTGAGGGCCTGAAGCCGGCGCTGAGTTCAAACGGACCACAGCAATCTGTTGACGGTGGACGCTTCATGTGCGTCCTCACATCTCTGAGTACCTGAGAATCCTGCCAACGTCCCAGAGCAACAAAAAAATAAATAAATAAATAACCTGCTTCAGAAAAACAACGAGGCTCCACGGTCCTGAATGTCTTCACGGACCGTTGGGAAGTCTCCTCGTCTCCTGATGATCCGCAGGGAGGACAGCGGACACGCGCGAGTGGAAACATCTACTTCCTGCCAATCAAAAGCTGAGACCAAGCGGTGGAGCAGAGCAGCTTGGGGAGTGACGAGGCGGCTTTTGATTGTCACACAGGCAGGATGGTGATGAGTGGGAGGTTCAGATGCTCTCTACGGATGAAGCTCTATCAGAATAACGGGATAATTTGAGTTTATTTAACACTAACCTCTGCAGCACTGCAAAAACAGATCTAAAAATAAGTAAAATGTTCCTAAAGTTAGTGTATTTATCCTTGATTTGAACAGGTAAATAAGATTATCTGCCAATGGAATGAGTATTTTGACCCCTAAAATAAGATAATTAGATAAAATGCACTTGAAATAAGATGATTGAGATGAGTTGTTCCTATTTTAAGTGCAAAAATCTTATTCCATTGGCAAATTATCTTATTTAGCTGCTCAAATCAAGGCCAATACACTAATTTTAAGAGCATTTTACTTATTTCTAGTTCTGTTTTTGCAGTGAGGGATGGTAAAACGCGTTGTTTTTAGTTATGTTTTTTTTTAAACAGAGATTATCTGCTGGAGGCTTCTTCTGCTTTCCAGCAGCAACCACTCAGGTCCAACAGGTGATGCTGAAGCCTCGTTTAGGTCAAGATGCACATTTTCATTCAAGACTAAAACACGAAAACACATTCAACCCCCAGTGGGTGGAGGCAGATGAGCGTTCACACTGAGCCTGGTTCTGGTTCTGCTGGAGGTTCTCCTCCCTGTTGAAGGGGAGTTTTCCTCTCCACTGTCGCTTCATGCATGCTCAGTATGAGGGATTGCTGCAAAGCCATCAACAATGCAGACGACTGTCCACTGTGGCTCCGTGTTGCATCAATGCAACCTGCTGGTTTCCTCACACACTTTTTAACTTTTTAACCAACCTGACTGGAGGGTTTGACTGAATTTGACTTTGTAAAGAGCCTTAAGATGACATGACATGAATTAGCGCTTTCTAAATAAACTGAATAGAATTTGAAATGGCGTGAAAAGCTGCAGCAAAATGAGCATGTGTGATCTGACACCATAGTACCATCAATGAAGATAAAAAGACCTTTTTAAAGCTGCGTTCTACATAAAATGTGTGTTTTTTTTTTATCATTACATAATCAGTGTATGCCACATTAATATTGCAGTTTGCAGTGATCATACGGTTGGACTCTGAAAAGCCCACTGAGACACCAGTACCAGGAGCACAGGAGGAGCAGGAGGAGGAACCTGAAGGTGAATCCCAGCAGAAATCCTTTTTTACAGCGTTCATCCCAGAGTTTCAGTTTTCTGCAGCTCTGTCCTGCTTGGACCTCTCAGGGCGCTTTTAGCATCTTATCAACGCTGTCCTCAGACTCCTGTTGTCACCAGTTCACTAAACACCTTAATGTGATAAACAGGTAAGCTGTCAATTAAGGCTTTTTTCCAATTAATGCACTTTACTGAGGTCAAGCTTTCCACCTACATGCCTTATTTAATCTGTGGTGAAATGTTCTCCTCTTTAGGCTACGGAACAAAATGCAACAACAGGAAGAGGAAACGCCATAAACTGGTTTCTGTCCATACCAGGATACGTTTTAAACTTTCATTGCTCGTGTTTAAGAGTCTTAATGGCATTGCAGCACCTTCCTTGGTCACTCTTTTATTGCTTTAATCTTCAGCTGGAGTACTGAGGTCTATAAAAGTCCTGCTGTTGGACCTCCACACATCCAGAGGTGACAGAGCTTTTTTTTATCACAGCCCTGAAACTCACTGGGTTGATCTTAAAGGTTGAAGAAAATAAAACTTTTTTATATTTTAGTCCATATTTCCAGAGCAAGGACCAAAAAACTCAAAGGGACATTTTTTTAATTGACAGATTGTGAACCCTAGAGATCAAAAGTCTCAGTTCTTCAGACCGACGGCCTGATGGGAGCTGATCCAGCATGAACCTGTCCACACAAAACCAGCACAGGTTCCTGCAACACCGCTGCAGCGCCTCGGATCACGGCGTGACAGGCGGCACCGACAGGCGGCACCGACAGGCGGGGAGATGAAGTTATTACTGCAGCGTTACAGAGAGGCAGAAAATTACAACTGAGCCAAAAAGAGCTTCAATAAAGGAGGGGATGAGAGATCAGAGGATGACAAGTGGAAAACGGAGTTAAAAATGAGAATAAAGCAGATAATGAACGACAGACTGAATGCAATGAGAAGGAAACAAGATCGAATGAATGAAGCTGAATAAAGGAGGGAAACAGAAGAGACGAGTTTGCAGCAGAAGGAAAGGACCTGCAGCTAAATCTGATACTTATAGCCCTGAAGACAAACCCCAGAGAACTCGGAGCACAAACAAGCCTTCAGAGACTAAATCTATCAAAGCAAATCTGCATGAATGATCAGCGGAAACACCGCAAATCAAATCAGGACAGGATCTGCAGGAAAGCCACTTGTTGCTGAGCGTCTTTGAGCTCAGAGTGTGAACTGATTCATTTACAGTTTTAAATATTTCAGGCGTAAATACTGAGGAGGGTTTGTGACCCTGGGCTGGATTGGATCTGAACGTATAAATAATTCCCAACAAATAAATTAGGATTCATCCACTAATAATTCATTGTGTTTGCTGGGCTTTAAACAGGCACTGCCGCCGTTTTCCATTAATGATCATATTCGAGTAATGAAAGGTTTCTCGTTCTCGGTTTTAAAAAAACAAACAAGGGACAATCATTTTTAAATCAGTGCTTAGAAAATAAAACAACATTAAAGCAGCAGGTGAGGAGCCCGGAAGGAATAAACCGATTTAAATTATAATTTGGTACGCATGCAGACCAACGATCGGTGTGTAAAGGAGCCGATTGATCCAGAGCGCCCGACCGAATCATTTACTGTCATAATGCAGGCAGGCCAGCGTTTTTCCCTGGACCTGAGGGTCTTGAAAAACCAAAAAACACAGCAGAACCACTCATCCACCCAACTGTATTCATTTAGTTACGGTTTCTACACAAATTCATAGAGAATCTGATGAAACGAACATTGACAGATGAATCGCTCTGCCAGGTCCAGTGACGTCAGATTGGGTGAAGTGACCGAGATGTGAGATGAAGTCTGCATGTTATATGTCGTTATTTCAGTGAGAATAAAGTAAATTATAGTGGAACCTGGATGGTTCAGCTTAATGCTTAAAGTGGAGGAAGGAAGCTGGTTGGAGGCCAGAAGTGCGAAAAGACGGGAACGTCAGCAGAAAATTGGCGTTACTCTCCTGGTTATGTAACATAATGGCACAGAAGGAACTGAGAGGCGTTCAGATTTACAGCCAGAGTGCACCGCCGACGAGCTGAGCACAGAAAACGTCTCTCTGCCGGTCAGGTGTGTGTTCGCTGCGTCTGAAAGGAAGACGACGGCAGAGGAAGCGCTCGCTTGCTTCTCGGCAGGCGGTCGTTGCCGCTCCTATTCTCCCGGCACAAGCATTACCCGTTCATAAATGATGCAGCATCCTCCAGCGGGTCCTCACCTGCCTGTCTGCCACAGATCAGGAGGTGAGCTCTGAAGGGGCTGGCCCGGTTCTTCTGGGTTAGAAGTACGGCAGAAGTAACGATTCAGGGATTACACGACATACGACGCACAGGTGTGCAGAAAAACAGGCGTTAGGAGCACAACGTAGATGCTACTTTGGATCTTCTCACACTTTCTCTAACCATCTAGAAACATGTGGCTGTGTTGGACCTGAACCAAGCGTTCATAACGAGGCTCAGCAGAAACTGGACTTCCTGCAACAACTCAGGCGCTACAGCATCTACAGGAGCTGCTGTTCAGTGTGACCAGAACAGGACCGGCCCAGACTGAACGTAACGACTGGGTCAGCCTAGAAGATGATCAGGGCCGACCTTCCCTCCATCCAGGGCTTGTTCAGGTCCAGGGTCAAGAAAAGGGCAACTAGTTCAGAAGAGTCCTCTAAAGTTAAATAGTTACGTAATATGCTTATAAAAAAAATACCAAAAACTGTTTGATCATGATAAAATAAAGTTATATACACCAAGCCTCCATCCTGATAGAGTTTTATGGCCCTTTTTGTGAATTAAAATAACCCCAGCACCGGGCGCCATTAACAGATATAAACAAATGTGGCGCCATCTACTGGCAGTATCACAGAATGCCGCAGAATGCCGGTTTGCTTAATTAATAAATCAGTATTAAATAATACCAGACTGAGCCTGACTCTCTGCAACGCCTCACAGTAAAGCAGCAGCTCAGCGTGATGAAGACCAACGTTATTAATCAAATAAAACGATCTACAGGAACTTTAAGAACCTCATATCAGAACATTTACTCACGTCAGTCAACTCTGCATCACATCTGAGCCTCGGCAGGTTTAGCGTCTGCTTCAGTGAACAACGTTCAGACTGGATTCCCAGAGACATTCCAGGCTTTTCCCTCCTGGAATAATATTTTTTTGTGTTTTTTTTCCACTGGATCGTGGACCTTTCTTCATTGTTTTGCTCAGAGATGCTAATAGCCGTTAGCCGCTTCCTTGTTTTAGCCCCTGCTGCACATGTGCAGTACGTGCTTCCTCTGGTATTAAAAATAAACACGAAATATTTTATTTACTAAGAAACTGAGCAAAAACAAAGCATAAAATACCAAAAACAATAATAATACACCAGCAGGACATGATAATCTTTCATAAAAACTTTGTATGCAACCAGAGTGAGCTACTGACATATAAATAAAAAAGTCAAAGTAAAGTGGCTTTGCACCTTTTAAACCCTAACTGTCTATCATGGTGGTGGTAGCATAATGCTGTGGGGATGGTTTGCTGGTAGCAGGTCGTAAAGTAGATAAAAAGGTGAAAGACTACCTCCAATTTAATTTCTTGTGTTCTGATATTTCAGTATTTCCTCTGATATAAAGAAATATTTCCATTTTTTCTATTTTCAGTATTTTGATCTGTGATAATTTTTTGCAGTACCACATCAAATGTCATCCTGAGACAAAAATAAAACAGCAGAATTTGCACTTGATTGTAATTATAGACGCTCCATAAACCCAATCAGTCCATCTCATAAGCAGTAACAGATGGTCCACCGGGCCCCGGTTCTGGTCGGACCCTTTTTTTCACCCTCAGCTCTGCTGTCTGGTCCTGCTGCATTGTGGGGTTTTGGATCCTGACATGTTTGGTTATTTAAAGTTCTGTGTTTTGGCTCTGAGTCACACCTGTGCGCTGCCTCCCGCCTGTCAGCTCCGATGCAACCCGACAGCGCCGAGGGACACCGGCGGCGCCAGACACTGCAGGGTCTGCAGGAACTTTACGTAACTCATGTGTGACTGCAGCTGTTGCAGCGGCGCGTTGATATGGTTACAGGCTCTTACTGCAGGTACGACACGCGGCAGGAGTTACACGACGCTACAACCGCGACACAGACACAAAAACCAGGCGGTAATTAACACTGAATAAAAACCATAGCAACAGGGCCTCCTAACCTGTGTAACGTGGATACAGACGAGCTGCAGCCCGTCTCAGGTGAGTGCCTGTACCAACATGTGGCAGCAGGATAATAAATAATTCATCAGTTGATCCTAAAATACAGCTCAGCCTTCCTCTGTGGATCAAACTTAATGACTGGTATCAAAGCGCTGGACAGAAAGTGAAAATCTCACTTCACTCAACTTACTGTGGTAATCAGACCGTTTTTTAATGAGATGGGATAGACTCGTTTACTCAAATTATGTCGACATTACTGTTTAATTTATACTTTTTCAGACTTATAATAGGTTTCTTTGACTTGTCGTTGTGAACTGAACACATTTACTGATCAGAATCACTCAATTTATTCTCTCTGGGGTCTTGATGCAGAGCCGATCGCTTGCTTACCTAGAAAAAAAATATCATAAAAGCAGCAAAAAAAAAAAAAAAATGCCACAGTCTGACAGCGGAGTCGTGATTTTATGTACGCTTGTCGATTTTAAGCAAAAAGATTTTAAACAAAAGGTCTGGTATCCAGTCAGTGAGGGTCTGCGTCCTGCTTTAACACGCCTGAATCAAACAACCGGGTCATTAGCAGGACTCAGTAGAACCGGACTGCATGTTAAGGATGATGATGATGATGATGATGATGATGATGATGAACTTTATTGTCCCAAAGGACATTTGTCTCTGGCTGCTGCAAAGTCCAAACCATGGCTGTCACATTACATTCACACATAAAAACTATAAAAAATTCCATTATAAGAAAATGCATAAAAGAAGCATGTCGCATTACATTCACAATAACAAAATAAAAAAATTATAAATCCATTATAAGAAAGATTAATATATAAAAGAAGCGTGTCCGTTTAGTTTAAAATCTTGGATACCATTGCCTATTCCACAATTTACTGTTTGAAGCTGCTTATTGCTTTAATGGAAAGCGGAACAAATGAGTTCTTAGGAATTCAGTCTACAGGCAGGAACTCTGAGACGTTTTCCTGCAGGAAGAAGCCGATACTCTGGATAAAGAACATAAATGTTTTCTGGGCCTGTCTGCTTATTGTTTCATTGAAGATGATCTGAAGTGAGGCGTGCTGCTTGACTCCCATCAACTTCACAACTCTTTGAGTCTTTTGGCCCGTTTACACGACATTTTTTTAACCGAGCCGAGACCAGTCCGAGCTCGGTAACTGAGATAACTCTTGTGTGTTAACGGTCAGCAGACTGAACCGGACCGCGCTAAACATAACCAGATCGCGCTAACTGCAGACCAGTTCCTGAGCAGGTCTCAGACTGTTTGTTTTTTTTATCCCGGTTTTCTGATAAAGAGCGCATGAGCAGACCGCATCATCCCCTTACAGTCAGCTGACTGTCCGTGTTTTTCCGGCGTGTCTGGCTGCACGTCCCGATTCACACTCCATTCAGACAAATTTCAGACATTCATAATAATACTAGCTTCCTTAACGTGCCACACGGTTTCCAGAGATGATTCTGCTTAGCAGCGTGATGAACCTCAGTGTCTGTTGTTGTTTCCTGCGTCTGTAAATCCTTATTAGACGTTTGTTTCTTTTCCACTTCCCAAAAGCCGACTCTGTCTAACCATAACATCCTGAATGTTACGGGCGCCGCCGTTTTGATTTGCTCGGTCCCGCCTTCAATTCCAGAGAGCAGCAGTACCGCAGATCGCCACTAGGAGGCGAGGAGCAACCAAGGAACCGGGATAGTGTGGTGTGTAAACGGTCGTCTCGGCTTGGTGAACTGATCCAAGCTCAGACTGGTCTCGGCTCGGCTCGATTAAAAAAAGTGTAGTGTAAACGGGGGTTTTGAGACAGACAGGTTACCAAACCAGGCAGAAACGACGTACCTAATGATGCTCTCTATCACAGCGTGGTAAAAGAGCAGCAGGACTTTCTGACTGACACCAAACGGCCTCAACCTGCAGAAAACGTAGTCAACCTGAGCAATCCACGATGATTTATTGTCAATTTGTAATCCAAGATATTTGTAGGAATCTACCTGGCCAATTAACTGATTATGGATGACCACTGGAGAGGGGTCTCCAGCTGCATTCAGGTTAAAGATCAGTTCTTGTGGGTTTTTTTGGACCTTAAGAGTCAGAAAGTGTTCCTCACATCACTGAACAAAGGTTTTAATCTGCTGTCTGTAACTAGTTAGAGGCTGAGAATCGCTGTGTCATCTGAACATTTCAACATACAGTGGTTTGGTGTATAAGAACTAGAGCACTTGATGTATGAGGTGAACAGAACAGGTGAACTGACACACCCCTGTTCACCCTGACTGGGAATGACTAATAAAGAATGATAAAATATGGATTAACATTCATTTTTTTCATTGTAGACAGAACGTGAGGCTGGAGAGTTTTAAAAGCCGAACTAAAATCATCAAAGAGCAGTCCAGCATAAGCCTTGTTGTTTTCTAGGTGTTTAGCCACTAGATGCATTAAGCTATTGCACGCATCATTGGTGCCTCTCTTACATTTATAAGCAAATTGGTACAGATCTAGTTGTGGACCCACATCTGATTGTAAATAATTTACCACCAATTTTTTTAAGACACTTCGTCACAACAGATGTTAAAGCGATAGGTCTGAAGTCTCGTTTCTCCTGTGGACAGAGCTTTTTGGCAACAGGTATAATAATTACCCTTCTTCCACAAAGATAGTACAGTTTGAGCATCAACAGGTCTTTGAAAAATTGGTTTCCAAGCATGTGTTAATTCATCTGCAAAAGTTCTTAACAGGAAAGCAGAAATACCGTCTGGAATACCTGATCGACGGTAACATGATGAAAATCCGTCTGTCCCATTCCTGTGGGACCACATCACAAAGGATGGAGTCATTTTCAGCAGAAATGTCACGATTATTAAACTTTAGCCAGTTCATCCACAGTATAGATCCATTTTTGTGAAGGTTTCATGTTGACAGACAATTTCATCGATTTCCACACGTCTTTTGAGTTCATTGATATCAAATTGTCCTCAATAGCCTTCTTATGATGTTCTCTTGCTTTGTTTAGCTTCTGATTTAGCTCATTTTGTAAAGGTTTTAATTTTAAAAGCTTGTTTTTTTTCCGGTTAAAGCAGTCTTTAACCTCCTTTGTGATATAAGGCTTGTTATTGGGGTAGATCTCGGTTTCTTTTGTAGGTATAACAATGTCAACATGTGTGGCAGTGTCCAAATTTTGCTCCGCGTAGAATAGATTCCAGTCTGTAGATAGGAAACCACCTTTCAATGTTTCTATGCAGTCATCATACCAGATACGTTTTAATCCAGTCTGAGATGTTCTCTGGTGTTTTATTTGTTCCTGTAAAACCTCCTCATACCGTCTCCTGCAGGGTTTTATTTAGCCGGCCTGCGGGACGTTTGTTCTCTGGCCGTTTTCTCCCAGATATCACTAAACCTGTCAGGCCAGTGGTTCTTAAGAGCAGGACCCGAATGCAGGCAGGAGGAACTTTCTGAGTAAAATAATATAATGAAAAGTAAAAAAGCAAAAACTTACTGATGAAAGCAAACAGGCTTGGCATAGTATACAGTATAAACCAGCAGAGAGTAAATGAAAAACAGGATTTTAAATAGCAGGGGAAACAGGTGGCAAGCATGTCTGATGATAAGGCGACAGGTGAACTGAGAAATAAAGTCAAATTAGAGGTTAAAGGTCTTCAGGAGATAATGTTTTTGTAGATTATATTAAATTCTTGAAAAGAGCAGGTGTTGTAAATAGAATATTAGTTACTGATCCAGTGCAATGCACCTAAAGCCAACTGCCATAAATCAAAAACACGAAAATACTTTATAATAAAAGAGGAACAGGTGAACTGAATAAGTTTAATTAGTTGGGGCTATATTGGGTGCGTTGCTTTTGAGTCGGTCGGGACTAACGAGTCGCAGATTATGTCGTCTTTGCCTTTTTGCATATCCAGTTTCCATCTTGTTGGACAGTAGGACAAAACATGGATGCTCGCACTGTTTGTTAAAACAGTAACAATGACTATAACGCTGTTCTAGGCGGTATTTTCTGCAGATAAATGGAGCTGAAACATCCCGTCTGATGAGCGCTGAGAGGCAGCACCTGTACGACCGACTAAATGTTACATAAATAATAGAGAGATGCTAAAAACAGACAAAGTTTGAGGTTTTCCTCGATGCTGCTGTGAGTAGCGGCCATCATGAATGCAGAAGTCTGTTACCGTCCTGTTTCACTGACTTTCAGACTCCTAATACCGACTTTAGGGGCCGTTCCAGGTAAATTTTACAACCTGGAGGTCAAGAAGTCCGACCACCGAGGACTCATGGAACGCAGTATAAGAAGGAAGCTGACAAACTGAAAGAAAATAGATATACAAGGACATAATATGACTGAAGGCACAAGACTCCACGTAAAATAAATGCAAGAAAACAACTAGAAGGCAAAACGTAAGACCATCCAGTAACTAGAAACAAACAGTTATCAAATTATTATTATTTTTTTTGGGGGGGGGGGGGGGTACGCAGCTCTAGTGGCTCGCTTTTTATGAAAGTAGGCTGACAGGAAGAGGAAGAGAGACATGCAGCAAAGGACCATGGGTCGGATTTAAACCCAGGTCGACCGCATCGAGGACTAAGGTCTCTGTAAACGGGTCGCACTGCACCACGAGCACGCCACATTTAATAAATCTAAAACATGAAGACAAGAACCTTATGGCAGGACCCAACTGGCAAAACTAATAACTAAATATGGCAAGACATATAGCACATAAATAAACAACAAGAAAAACATGAATCTAAATGTAAACCATCATGACAAAACCTCTGAGCTGCAGTCTTTCTGTTCATCTTTCCGTCACATTTTCCCCTAAAAAACGAAACAACGAGGTCCAAACCAGAAAAAGATCCACCTGCTTGTGTTTCTACTTTGTTTGTTTTTTTTGTTAGATCCACAAAAACCGCCTAATCACGCGTCACTCTTCCTCTCAGAGAGAAAGCAGCCCAAATCTTTTCTGTAATGAAGGAGCCAGAGAGGCAGCGCTACAGCAGACAAGTGACTGAAAAGACAGGAAGACACTGCAAATGTCCCAGGAGGACAATCAGGATGAGACAGAGGAGGAGGAGGACAAAACACTGAGCAGGAGAAACACACTGAGGATGATTGCCACTTTGGTTATATTGTTTTTCGTGTTATTTTAGGGGGAAACTCTCAGACTGGATGAATCTGCTGCTTCTCTGAAGGAAGACTTAGTGACATTTAAAGTGAGCTTCAAACTACAACCAACTCAACCTTACCTCCTGCAACAAGTAGAAGCACTGCAAAAACAGAACTAAAATAAGTTAAAATCTTCTTAAAATTAGAGTATTTGTCCTTTATTTGAGCAGGTAAATAAGATAATCTGCCAATGGAATAAGATTTTTGCACTTAAAATAGGAAAAAGTCATCTCCATCAACTTATTTCAAGTGCATTATATCTAATTATCTTAAATTAGGGGTAAAAAAAAAACTCCTTCCATTGGCAGATAATCTTATTTACCTGCTCAAATCAAAGACAAATACACTAATTTCAAGAAAATTTTACTTATTTTTAGTTCTGTTTTTGCAGTGAGGAGAACCCGCTCACTTGAATTAACAACAAGCCCTGATCTGTTTGTCCACTCTTCCATTATTATAACAGATTTATGGAGATTTTGGGGTTTTCTGCTGACACATTCTCCCACCTGACCTGGATGAATATAAATGGATGCCTTCTGACTGTCATTTGCAAAGAACTTTGTGTATTTTTCCTTCCACTTTCTAACCTAAACACGATAGCGATAGTCTCCTACTGCGCGTCCGGTTAGATTTCCATCACACTGTTACAGAAATACTTTGTTTCTTCATTATGTGGCTCATATTCCATGCCAAGCATAAGATAAGATGTAGATAAATGTTCTGAGTGGATGTGGGGACTAAATGTGTTGCATAACCAATCTTTGCTCGGTCATAGCCACAAGGCTTTAAGGGGATGTGGCTTTGCCTTTTCCCAAGTGTTTTATTTAAATCTAGGAGTGTGAGGAGTGGCAGCGATGAAAGCGCTGCAAAGAAACCCCCAAAGAGAAAAAAAAAAAGGTTGAAGGATGCTGAAAACAGAGGGGTGGGGGGGGGGGGGTTACTGTTTTACAGCAGCGAGATGAAAGAACAAATGCAGAGGATGAAGATAGGAGATAATGGAGGAGAGTCAGTGGAGAGGGAAGCAGGGGAGGTAATAAATAATCCAGCAGACAGTATATAAAGTAGAGCAGTAATTGGACATGGCTCATAAAACAATAAACATGTTGTGAAGGCAAACTTCAATCTGCAAAGGATAAACTCTGATCGCTGTGTTGTGGGAAGGACAGAGGAGCTGATAGAGCTGAGGCTGCATGAAGATGAAACAACAACTGACTCCGATCTTTACGTTGGCACCAAGAAATGCGCCATCACTGCTAAATCTGATGGTGTAGCTGAGAGCAGAAAGGAGGAGGGAAGCCCCTGAAAAGCTGGAGAGACTGAGAGAGGAAAAGCCCAGGGAAGCCCCGCTGCAGCTTCTGCAAACAGGAGGAGGATCCCCCTCCTCTGCATGCTGCAGCCACAGCCTCCTCATTGAAACTACAGTCACACTTCATGCCGGATGCTCCTCTCTGCAGACCTGCAGACCTGCACCAAGCCTGCAGAGCCACAGATAACATGCCACAGTGCCCTGCCCTTCTTCAAATCACACCTCAATGATGCTGTTTAGGCTAAATGCGATCATTTTAACGTGTAACTCCATGCGACCAATGGGCTGCAACAAACAACGTTAAAGGGAGAGCTGCTTTCTTGAGCTCAAATTTCGCGTAAAACCAGCTGAGATTATGCAGAAATGTGGAAATAAAATTGAGGAGAATGTTGATGCTGTGCCAGTTTTATGGGCGCTTCATTCTGCAAGGCAGCAGACGGAGGAGAAGTGCGCGCAGCTCCATGTTTCTGCGATGAGCGGGTGGGGATGAGAGGAAGAGCGTTTAAAATCAAATCTGATCTGTGAATGAAACATACATCAGGAGGACTTCTGACTGGAAATACGGATAAATGGGATGATTTGTCCTGAATCTTAAACAAAGCGCATCTTTTATTTCTGTTGCTCTAAAAAGCCCAACCAGATCCTGCTGCCCGATCCTTCCATCCAAAGAGGCGCGTCAATGAAATCTGAGAATTACTACAACCAGGAAGCAGCTCAAACAACCAGAAAAATTTTAATGTATTATTTACAGTTTTCTCAGAATAATCCCGTTTTATATAAGAGAGTCGGAGCTTTTTCCTCTCTCTGAAAGCTGTCCGAGCAGAAACCAGAGTTTGTTTTTGATCCTAGGACACCGCTCGGTGTCCCAGCGCTCCCCGGCTCCATGCGCCCACTCCCCCTGGGAGCTGAACGCTCATTAAACCGGGAGCCGCTCCGGATAAAGGGACCTTAACGTGAGTAAAACAAAAACCCAGCTGCACACCTTAAATATTTCACCCACGCTCCTTAAAGTTGGAGAGAAAGGCGGGACGAGGATGCGCTCGCAGCGTCTCTCATGACAATCCTTCAACAAAATGCTTCTGCGTAATCAATCACGGATCAACACGGGATGTTTACAGGCTTTAAAGCAGCAGCAGCAACACTTGCAAAGAGGCACGTCCCCCCCACACACAGAGCAGCTCCACATGGCCCAGAATCAGCAGCCAGGGATGCCCGCAAGGAGCCAAGAGCGCAGAAGAAGCGCGCACAGCACAAAACGCGCACGCACCGGGCGAAAAATGCGCAAAAAAGGAGGAAGCACTCACCGTCACTTCTAGCGCCAGTCCGCAGCCTAAGCAGAGAGCATGATGGAGTGAAGGAGAGGAAGAGGAGAAAGTGTCCTCCGCTGCTCGACTCGCTCCCAGCGCTCACACACAATCAGAGCGCGCAGGCGGGCGGGGTGAGGAGGAGCGCGGCTGGCCTCGGGGGCGCGGATGGATGCCGAGTCGGGACGTGAGCATGGGCAAGAGAGGAGAGGGGCGGATTAAGAGGAGATGGAGGTCAGGAGGAGTAGAAGAAGGAAATGCAATGAGTAGGGGGAGGGGATAAATAAAAGGGAGTGATGGAGGAATAAAGGGTGCAAAGAAGGGAAAAGTGAAAGGAAGGAGAGAGATTACAAGGAGAGATTAGGATGAATGAGGAATGGGATGAATAATGAAGATTAAAGATACTAAGAAAAAAGAAGACATGAGAGAAATGGGACTGATTTAGTGACTAGATGCTCTGCAGCGCACATCCTCCTCAAGTCCCCTCTGTTCCCAGATGTTAAACATCTTATTATGACATCTGGCACTTTAATATCTAAATGTGGATATCAGCAGGTTTCCCGGTTTGGCACCGTCTCCGTAGCCCAATAACTGCAGCAGGAGGGCCTGAGTGGAGAACAGAGCAGAGGCCCATCAGTCAGAGCTTCCAGCATAACCAATTACTTAAGCCCTGTGCCACATTTCAGGCTCCTGCTGACCGAGCAGGCTGGAAACAGTCGATCAGCAGACGTTAAATCCTCCAGAGTTCATCCACCGGAGTCGATCAGAGTTTACGCGCAGCTCCCACCGCTCCTGTTTCTCTCCAGAAATGCACTTTATGTTTTGGTTTAGCTGCTTATTTCTGTAATGGTGCTTTACAGGGAGGCTAAGATGCCACATTTCTACAGATTTACAACATTAATTAATCTAGAGCTGAAGCCTATTGATGAAGATGTGACACAAGGTTGAGATGATGAAGGACTCCACCTCCAAACACGTTCATTTTCACATGGCTGCGACACAGAATGCATTCCAGTTCGCCTCCAGCTTTTGTAACACAGTTACAAAAAAAAATCAGTCAAGGAAACAAAACAAAACACAAAAGCATCGCAATATGAAGAAAAGTATAAAGAATCGAGAAAAAACAGCACCTGCCAACCTTGACAACACGAAGCAGTCTAAAAGCGCTCGATTGGTAACGAGCCAGACGTGGAAATTCAGCCAGAAATGCATTTTAACAGATTTCTTTTAATTAATAAACTGCTGATGCCGAGGAGAGAGTAATCATATTTGTGAAACGTAATAATTTAAGTTTCTGTACAAGCAGCACGCATGCCTTTTACCTAACAGTGGTTTATAATGCTCACGTCATCTCAAGATGATTCTGTGCTTCCTTTAGGTCACTCAACCATGGAAATTAAACTTACGATAAAATCAGCCTAAATCATTCCTTATTTCTTATCCAGGATGTTAGAAACACTCCCTATAAACAATCATTCCTCTCCATCAACAATGTCTTAGTCACGTTTTTCTCTTTTCAAACCTAGAGGTACGGTCCAGAACTACTTTGGTTCAGAATGTATACCGTGTTTACTTCCTGGTTCCTCAGCCAATCATATGAGAGTTCCCAGTGTTCCCAACACAGAGCGCAGCATTTGGTATTTTATATTTGCAACAAACATGGAAGCCGGTAAGAGAAGCGGACCAGAACTAGAACAGAATACAACATCATAGCTATATCTGTCCTGTGGAAGTAAAAATTCAGTGGAGTTTCACAGCAGCAACGGAACGTCGAGGAAACTGCAGGCTGTTGTGTTATTCTGATCTGATACACTAGGTGTCATCATTACTTACTCCTCCATTAAAGGCATACTATGCAACATTTTTCAGTTAATTAATGTGTTCCATACCATTTTGGATGATTAAATGAGTCATTTCAGGTCGAACAAAGGTTTTCTCGGCCGCCCTGGTGGTCTGTGGGGGAAATACCGCACTTGTAATTGCAGGAGCTCACAGCCCGCACACACAGGCTCAGAAGTCTCGTGCAAGACCGCGAGAGTCGGTCTTGCTTTACGGCGAGAACTCCATGTGTTTTTGCCCTGCCATTCACTATATGCACGCGCGAAAGCAACAACAAAGAACCGTGTGTTAACGTCAAATAAACATGCAAGCATATCGAGTATTATTGTTATTATTTTTTTATTTTATTTTTGAATGTTGGCGAGATGGTACTGCGGCGGCCGCCTCGCCAAGATAGCGCTGCGAGAAGCTTGATGTTCATACTTTCACTGTGTTAGTCATTGTTTGTACTGCCGTTTTTTCCACTTTTCGTTGCGTTCGCCTGTCTGCTAAGCTCAAAACAACCGCGCCTGGCTTGATGGAGAAACCAGAACAGCTGAGCATCTTTACGACAGTGCACTTTTACTTTCGCCCTCTGGGGGGAGCCTCGCTGGAAAATCAACCCCGGTTGCATAGTATACCTTTAAGATAACTATAACAGCTGTAAAACTGTCAGATAAAACCTGCCACCTGGTGCCAGACACGTCGTCAAGAGTGTTTGTCAGAATGTTTCATGCCGTCAAGAATGATTTATCAAGATGTAGGATAGCAACTGTTTAAAATCATCAATATAAGCCCCTGTCTGTATTTCTTCTTTGAGAGACCAGGATCGTTATGATGTATTGTGTAAACTGGGCATACTGTAAATCTCAGGTGCAGCGAATCATGACACTGAAGCAAGAGAGCTGGTAGCAAATAGGCCAGAACCATCAGCGCTATTTCTGAGACATTTGGACCACAGTGAGAACCATTGTGGTGGCAAAGATTGCTGGTTTAAAACTCAGTGTGTCCCAATGGCTCCCTGAGCAAAACCCTTGACCACAGATTACAACTTGTGCACCACTCAGTGTCAGGAGCAAACTGTACCTATATTAATTGGATGATTAAGGAAATAACCCTTAACCTGGGGTTATTCCTGTCTGTTACAAATATTAGTTTTATTATTGGAAAGAATTGAGAATGGCAAAAAAAGAGACTAAACAGAACAGTGCAAACTGATGCTATGTTAGAAATGTGAATACATGTTGCAATGGCTTGGAGATGTCAGGGTGGATGTCATAGTTGTTATTTATCATATTTGCTTGTCGTGTTGAATGCTTTGACACTAAGACTGATGACTGAAATTTGTTTGTATATTTATTTCAAACAAATTGAGTTTCACATTTAAACATGATTAAACATTTGCTCTTAATTTGTTTGAACAGGAGGTGGGCAGAAGTAAATACTTATATGACCCTACACCCTTCCTTTTATATACAAGTTACTTTATGCATTATACTTTACAAAACAGAAAAACACCAATAAACAGGACACCTTGTTCCTTTGACAACCCAAGACATTAGATATCCAAACGCATTGTTTTATTCATAAATTATGTTTACTCAAATAATACAACTTATTGAAATCAGAAAAGCAAAACAGAAGAAAACTAAGAACCCGTTTATGTATTCACATGTATATACCTACACACATAAAAACATATATATATATATATATACTGTCTACTGTTAAATCACTGCTGCCCTTTATCCGGAAACTTACTGCATATTTGTTTACATTGCAACTGTCTACTGTTAAAATCTCTGCTGCACTTTATCCGGAAATCAATTGGAATTTATCCTGTAAATTACTGCAATTTATTACTGCATTTTAATCCTGTACTGTAAATTCACAGCAATGTATCCTGTAGAGTTAATGCATTTTTTCTGAGCTGTATGAAAACGAAATTTCGTTCTGTGCATACAAAATGACAATAAAGAAAGTCTAAGTCACATATATATATATATATATATATATATATATATATATATATATATATATATATATATATATATATATATATATATATATATATATACACGTGTGTGTGTGTGTGTGTGTGTGTGTGTGTGTGTGTGTGTGTGTGTGTGTGTGTGTGTTTATAAAGAGGAAGAATAAGAAGAAGTAATTAAACGTGGGCAGCATTTGCCACCATTATTTCTCCGTACCAGGAGCTTTCAGAAACCCCTAAAACCAAAATGAGTCCTCAGGTTAACATCAGTACTGAACTGTAAATGACAGACGGTCACAGGAACAATGAAACTGTAAGGTTATTGACCTTTGGCTTCAGGCTGAGAAGCAATTTTCACAAACTGGACCCACTTCACCCACAGTTAGTGCTCTAAAATGCACACAGATGCTCAAATTACACCACAAACAGTCCACTCGGAGCTTTCTATTGCCACAGATCAATGATGTGTTGTAACGCTCAAGACGTGAGAGCTGCTGTGACATTTATGTAAATGTGGTGCAGAGAAAGCTTTGAGTCTATAAATAACGTGTTTATTTTTATTCAACGAGAGCGGAGAAGAGAACACACTCGTTTGTATTTCTACCCTTGTTAGGACTTCGCAGTGACTCCCATTAATTTAACTGCATCGATGCCGAGACCTAATAAATACACAGAAAATTACAATATTCCTAAACGTACCCTTAACCAAAGGTTAAATCAAGCCATACCTTTAAACCTAACGCTAAATCCTGTAAATGGGGTCTGCTGCATTAGACCCAGAGTTAGGTCCTCATAAGAGCCTGGTTGGCCGAAAAAACCAGAACATGTCCTGAATAGGCTTAAAAACAAGTACAGACACACACACCGCAGTCCTTTTTTAGAGTAATGATTAGATCTGATGTTTTAGAGCTTTATACAGTTGTTGCATGTCTCCAGTCACATCCCTTGGTGTGAATTAAGTTGAAGGAAACTGAGTTTACGCTGTTTAAGAAAGAGGAAGAATAATAATAAGAAAATATATGTCCCAAACAGTAAAGAAAAAGTTTCATCTTAATAAACATGCAGGTTTATTAAGCTTTGCAAATTTTTTAAATTTGTAAAGCTGTCCAAACTGCCTCATGAAAATATACGTCATAAATATTTTTGTAAAATATTCTAAACCTAATACAGATTTTTCTGTTTAGACAGCAAAAAATCTTAATAGAAAAATCATTTACATCATATAATTTTCATTTAGTCTTTTTTTCCCTCGTTCGTACTTTTAAAGGGATCTCACTGTATAAATAAAAAGTATGATGACTATAAATGGCCAAAGAAACGAAAAAAGTTAAATAAACTAAAGGAATGCAGGTTATTCACACAATTTAGGTGAAAAACGAATTGTTAGTTATACTTCTTGAAAGATATATTTCAGTAAGACAACTGAAATAAGTGAAAAATGTGCATAACTACATGAAATTGTTCCTGTGTTTATTTAGAGTTATTTCTCTATATCTTTAATCTCATTAATTATAATTTGTTATCTAATTATGTATTAACTCTTTTTAGTGCCACACCATGAAACTGATTGTGATTAAAGAAACACTAGTTTTTAGTATGAACAAAACAATGATCAGTTTCCCCACCCAGACTTCTCAGTTTAACCAATATTTTAAGGGCTCCAATCACTCTGTGATCTTCCCCTGAGCAGTAGGGGGCGCTATAACCAGGGAATGTATTCAAAAGTTGAAATACATCCTACAAAATTCAACTGATCAAAGTATTCTGCTGATCTTGTTTTTCTGCTGTCGGTGCAATGCATTTTACCACTGCCGCTGTCTGTTTTAACCTGTAAACTATACTTTTATATACATTTACATTTCTTTGTTAGTGATTTTATTACTTTTTAATATATAGTATTTAAACTGTAAAAAATACCCTTCTCCCATTTCTCTATATGGTTTGTGTCTACACTGAAAAGGAGAAAGTCGGCAGTCTTGTTACACAATGAATAGTGACTATGGGGCTTGAAAGGGTGATGTCACAACTGCACTGTATTGTGGGATACCTGGGCATCGGGAAATGGACTTCTGTTTGTTTACATAGCCTTCATCCAGAACGCAGTCTTTGTTTTCTGGGTTTAAAAAGCTAAAATCATGATGCAAACGTGCTATGTCATTAACTTGTTTATGACACAGCACGATCGTTTCGGGAAGAAGAACAATGGATTGAGACTTTTAAGTTCACCAGGATGGAAGCACAGCCGAGGAGCTCGGATCTCTGAACTAACAAATAGATGCCCTGGATTGCAGCCGTGAGAGGAGAAAATTTCATCGCCATATCACGATATATGTGTGTATTCATGACATTTTCAGACTGGCATGTTTGAATCAAAGCTTGTTGTGCAGTTTTACATGGAGCTTTTAGCAGGCTGCTAGCGTAACCTAACCAGCTGAGGCGAGCAAAAACAGTAGGAGTGAAGGAGAACCCCTATTTCCTCCACACGTACGAGATTAATTTACATTACATTACATAAATTGGAGGTTATCTGTGATATTTTATTATAACTGAAGTAACAATGGGCATGTGTGCCTCTCAAAGCTAGTTATGCTGTTTCACATGCTATGCTAGTAGCAGGCTGCTAGCATAGCATGCTGAGGGTAGCAAATGAAGTAAAAGGAGATTCTTTTTGAACATTCCTTTGCTAATATTCCAGCAGTACCCCCCCCCCCCCATACCAACAAAATAGGCCAATTTTTTTTACTTTAATCTGTTTTAATCCATTAAAGCTGCTCTTAAAATGTATAACACAAATATGGGTTCATTAATCAAATATAACAATGGTTTCAAACAACTAAAATGATTAAACAACAGACTGATTCAACATAGCCACACTTTTTTTTAACTATATAATATTAACAACAATATAAATGGATTTTACCCCGACTCAGGCCTGCAGTCAACTTTTAACTGGCTATGAACCTCATATGGCAAAATCATATCAAACCATTAATATTAAAGGCAAACTTCAGTTACATTAAGTTTTGCACTTTTTTCAGGAGTTTATTATTAGTATTCAACATACTTTTGACCGAGGGTACAGACCAAACAGGGGCTCTGTTGTCACATTTAGAATGATGTAGAAGGCCTTTATGTTCTGGACAAATAAAGGCAAGGCTGTTCTTAAGCTCTCCCCCTGCAATACTTTGATGCCTCCCTAGTGGTGCGCCCCACTATTTGAGAAGCACTGATCTAGTAAAACATACAAAGGATTTCAGACCGACAGCGCCTGCCTCTAGATTTTAAAGCATTACTACTTCAATGTATCTTTGTAAGAGGAAAAGAAAACAACATTCTTATCCTTTTGTAAGGCACCAAAAGCTGACTAAAAGCTGATCTAAAGTATATTATCCACAAGCTTTTTTGAGGCCTCTTTCCCTTTTTCATTGAAAAGTGTTTGCGTTTCTTTTTTCTTTTCCTTGTTTGTCTAACACACAAACAGCCACACACCACGCTGAGAAAGAAAATTAAATTGTGATAAGTGGCCTTGCCAGCTTGAGTAAGCCGAGAGGAGGCGGAAGAAGGACGGCTGGAGATCTGCCTTGAAAGCAGAAAGCTGTGAGCAGGGAAAAGACGAGGTGAAAAGGACAGAAACAGAAGGAATAAAGGCCAAGACTGTAAGGAACAAAAGAGGCAATAATTTTAGTACAAATTAGATGGATTAACTTTAAACCAACACTTGTGTCCATGAAACAGAAAACAACAATTATATCTGAAAGTCAAGATCCAACAAAAATAAATATGCATCTTTTCTGGTTGTTGGCTGACCTGAGAAATTCTGTATGAAACAGTCAGGAAATGCGGCTCCGTTTCCTTAAAATCGTGAATGTGAAGTGGAAAATGTCCCTACAGAAATGACAACAAAGACACGCCCAGAGGTTCAAACTAGATATTTTAAATCTGTAAATAAATAAATACTGTCAACATGTTTGAAATTCTATTTTTGATGTTAGCATTATGAAGCTAATTACAAAACAGGATAGCACTAATAGTAGCATTGTTTGGCTAACGCTCCACATAATTGATCACAGACTCCACAAGAGAGGCCAATAGTTAGAGTTGTTTGGCTAAGTAGCCACTGAACTACATGCCATCTCAACTTGATATCAGGACAAAAAGGCTAATAATGAAGATCTAAACTATAACACAGTGGATCTTCAGCAGAGCTTTAGGTGGGCCAGTACACACCGGTACAAACAACGTTCATTTGACCTCCAGATGGCTCAATGATCTCAGCAGATATAATAACATTAAAATAACAAAGCTTCTGTACATATAAGTTCACTTTGACATAAATTCTGGGTTTTTTGTCTTTTATGCATTTTTCGTTAAAATAAGTCTGTTCTTTATTCATGAAATTACTCACAGCAGGGAGAAGTAAGAGCAGCGATACTTGAATATTAATATGACTCAAGTAAAAGTAAAAGCACATTGCAGTAAAACTACTCCTAAAAGTCCATTTTGTTCAAAAAGTTACTCAAGTAAATGTAACTGAGTAAATGTAAGTAGTTACTACCACCTCTGGAAGTAGCTCAGGAATTGTGTAAAATAGAAACGCTCGTGTCACTGCCGCAGTTAGCCTAAAATGTAACTTAGCTGCAAATGTTTTCAATCATAAGGCTGTAAATAATGAAACATTACTAAGATTTTATACAGGTAGATGTAGCTTTTTGACAAGTTTATGTTTTATAATATTTTTACTCTTAATGCAGGATTTGCAAGTGATTGTGAAAAGATAACATTCAGAGTAGAGTACATTTGTTAATAATTGTGGCAAATTGTAAAACCCGAGCCCCCAGTTGTGGAAACAGTTTTATTTTTTCTAATTTATTGAGTTTTATTATCAGCACAAACTCAATTTGAATAATGGTAAATGGTAAATGGTAAATGGCTTGTACTTGTATTGCGCTTTTAACTAGTCTTGACGACCTCCAAAGCGCTTCGCACTACAGTTTTAGTCATTCACCCATTCACACACATTCACACCCTGACGTGTGAATCATTATAATCATTATGTTAATAATAATTCCTTTCAAATGATTGTGAAATTTCTACGGATTCGACACATAGATATGTTTAATTATGATGAAATTATAGTAATAAAGTTCAACTGGAAGCTGAACTGGCTGAAAACTCAGTTCAGCCATTTTAACCCATTTTTATAGTTTGTTTAATCAATTATTTGAATGTTGTTTAGCAAAAATATGAGAAACATTAAAATTTAGAACAAATTACGACATGCTCTCTGTGACAAAATCTCTTAAAATTGGTATCTGGTACCACATATTGGTATGAAAATGTTTTGAGAATTATTTATTTAAGGCAATTGCAGCTGCACAGGTCCAACAAAATAATGGCTACTTATCTTATAGGTGTCTGAAGCTTTTATTTTTTTCTCTCTTCACTCTTCTGTGAACACCACAAAAACAACAAATAAAGGACATTTGGTTCAAATGTTACATATTGCTATTCTTTTTAAGACGCTTCAGTTAGTGTCTAAATCTAAACATTAACATAGTAAACGAGATAAAAGTCACAAAAGCCTCTTGTTTATGTATAAAAGGCAACAGTAAAACCAACAGATGAACATTTACCATGTGCACCTCTCGGACCACATGCAGAATAATTTTATTTTAATGTCCACTTGTTCATTCTTTCTCTCTGTGTCCATTGGAATCAGCGACCCACAATGCACCTGTGATGCATTCACGTGAACAGCGGTCAACGGGAATTCCCATTGCTTATGAACCTTACATGCACTTTCTTTGTGCATCAGTTTACAGTTTATTTTAACCTTCTTATAGCATTTTACAAGCTTTTGATTCTTTATAAATTGTGAAAACACAATAAAACGTTACAAAAAAACTGTCTTTCTCAGACAGTTACGGCTATATTTTAAAAAAATATAGAAATATAAAAAGATATTGTAATATTCTGAGTTCTGTTCTGGTTTATGTTAGTTTTAGTTTTCCTTCTCTCTCCTGTCTTTTATTATCTGGGTGTTTTTGAGTTCTGTCTTGTCTGGATTCTTGTTTACTGTTTTAGTTATGTTGTCAGAAGCTTCTTAGTTTAGGTTTGAATTTTTGATCTGTTCTTGTTTTAAGCCTCAGCACTGATGTCTGGTCTAATTACTTACTCTGCACACCTGCCTGACTCCACCCCTGCTGCAATCACCTTTCACCGGCTTCACCTGATTCCACCTCCATATAATCTGCTGAGACCAGACATCAGTGCCAGGTTGTCTTGTTGAATGTCGGTGAGTCTTCTCCTGCAAATTTCTGTTTGTTGGTTTGCTTTTGGATTTTTGACCCCCTGTTTTCCAGAAACCTGAGCCATTCAGTCCTGCCTGTTCCTGCCCTGCTCGTCCGTCTATTTTTATACCGTCTTTTGGTTCGACGGTCTCTTTTGGATTTTTCCCTGTTTGTTTTTGATTTTGTTATTAAAGAGCCTTTCCTTTGAACAAACCTCTGCTGGTCTGGTTGAATTCTGGGTCCCCTGCCTCTGATCATTACAGATATATGAAAATGTATAGTATGGTCACTCAGTTTTGGCCAATGCTTGGAATGTTTTTCAGGGGTAGAGTAAAAACCCGGTAGTGATTGACTTCTTTTATGGCAATTATAAACCCAAGTCTTTGTCAGAATATTTGCAGCTTCCTGTAAATGAATTCACCAGGCTGAGCTTTTAAGGGAAAGACATTTTGAATGTCAGCTCCATTGTGCGATACCGCAGCATGAGCCTTTGTCAGAGCTGTGAAATCACATACCGTGTACCGTTGATGTGACAAGTGGCATTTAACTGATGTTAGAATAGAACCAAATGACCCCTATTATTATCTTCAGCTGTCACTTTATACATGTTGCATTAATTAATACTGTATGTAGTTCAGTGATGGTACCATTCTGCTGTTCTTTTTATATCTCTCTTTGCAGGTGAAGAAGCATACTGAGGATGTTGTATCATTCTTTCCCTTTTATCTCCTCTATTTTTCACCTTTTCTCCTTTTTTTCTCTTCTACCTTCTTGTTTTAGTGTCCATATAACATGAAATATTCCCAGCATAAATTATAATGAAGCTACTTGCATGCATAAATCAAGCGGAGCACTACGGCGAAAGCAGTAAGGCTCCGCTTGTGAAAGTAAAATCTGTTGGACCCTTTTTGGCATTAAGACAATAATTATTAATGCTACATTGCCAGACAGGACACAAGAAAAAAAAAGAATAGGTTACCGAATGACATTTCCTGAGGTCAGTGTCAGACTTTACACTAAAATAAGTCACATTTTTCTTGAAATTAGTGTACTTGCGCTTGATTTGAGCAGATGAATAAGATCTGCCAAAGGAATAAGTTTTTTTCACTTAAAATAGGAACAACTCATCTCCATGGGCATTCACGGAAATATAAACACTTTCACCCAAACAGACACACATAACTGATGCTCACAAAAACAGATGAACTTACACACGACTGGTCTCAAATGTTTAAATGTTTACCGTTCTGCTTAAATGTGTTTCGTCTTATTTGTGCTTCACGTGCATGAGGTTTTTTTTGTCAGATATCTCACACTGTACCGTGAGAGGATAGGGTGTGTTCTATTTGGCTTTTATTTCTCCTCTTCTCCCCCATTGTGGCATTCTATCTTTCCACAGATTCAATGGCAGCGCCCTGTGGGCACAGTAGTGTCCTTGGCAGCATGGCCAGTAAATCGTCCCCCCCCCCTGAAATGTTTGTGATGTATGTGATGGCGGTTGTACTGAAACAGTAATTTCCCTCTGGGATTATTAAAGTATTTCTGATTCTGATCATTTTATTTCAAAGTGTATATGTCTAATTATCTTATTTTAGGAGTAAACATACTAATTCCATTGTTAGGCAAGGCAGATAACCTTGTTAAATCGCTCAAATCAAAGACGAAAACACTTAATTTCAAGAAAATGTGACTTATTTTAGTTGCCTTTTTGCTGTATTGACAAGCCACTGATGAAAACCACCATCATGGATGCTCACCGTGCTCCAACCTTGATATTAACTTGGTTGCCACCTTCCCTCAGTTTTATATGCGCTTTGTGTGCTTTGGGGTGAAGAGGCGTCTGCTTGATCTGTGGTTGGCTTCTCCTGTGACAGCTAGTCTCTCTGTGGTTTCAGATAAACTCCTTGCTTTGAAGGGCTATTCCATCAGTTTGTTCCATCAGAGTTTGTACACTAGGTGAGTGAAGCAGGCGGGAGGCAAATGAACTACGGCAGTTTTTATTGTATACCCGTCCCATTGTGCTGAAGGATGTGTTGAAATCTCAAATCTATGACCATTTTTTATGCTTCTATCTGTTGGTCTGTACATTTTAGTGAGCTCAGAATATTGCTTCAAAGTGAATGGCCTGGCAAACTCCTTACTCAAGTAAATGTAACTCACTACCCACCTCTGCTTAAATGATGAATGGCTGGTACTTGTACAGCGCTTTAACCGCGCTCCATGAGGGGAATTGCTGCAACTGTTTCTCCAGGAATATCTCAAGTTTGCCCCTAACGAACAGTGTAAATCTTTCATCTACCCCCAAGCAGAGCGCTGTTAAATGACGGCAAAGTGAGCTGCAGTACCTTTTCGTCCGGTTAGTGCCTCTGGGTGGGATGTGTTGTGGATTGGTACTTTATAATTAAACTGAATTGACTTGAATTGAACTTTTTTATGCATAACACTGTTGATGACGCAGCACGCAGACACCAGAGGTCGGCCAAAGTTACAGGTTATCAGTTCATCTTTCTGCTTTGTGGCGGCTGTGGCTGTTTCAGGACACTGGAAACTAATTTACTGAAAGGTCTCACAAGAAAATCAAATGAGAATGATTTTGGAAAATATTATACTCATAAAGCAAAATGACTGTTCTCAAACGGTGTAAATGTATTTTCTTATTTTGGGGACTTCAGACCTTCAAACTAAAAAAGTGGGCTTTGCTTTGCACAATATGTTGCACAGATTCACTATAAATGAACCATGAAACTACTTGTTAGTGTTTCAGAGTTAGTGAAACAGGAAGAGCTCAGACAGAGCTTTTCTAATGCAAGTTTGGATTAATTACAACGTGTGCTCATGGGTCTTAGGTCTGTTTCCTGCTTTTTACAGAATCTTCAACCCTGCCGATATTTTTCTTATCAAATTTTTCCACTTTAATTCAAGCGTGAAGTGTAAAAGAAATGTGTGAAAATGTTGGCATTGGTAATTCAGCGCAGGAAAAGGGCTCATTGATTTTAGACCGTGGTTTGGCTCAGGCAGACAGAAAGATGCTGTGACTCAGGGTTCTGGTAGAAAACACTATTTCTGCCTGTTCAGTTTGACATGTTTAGTTGGAAAATTAAACAAGACAGGGACTGGAATGAAAGAAAAATGAATAAACAAAATATGGAGAGAGATCCCAGGATGAACAGAATTTAAAGAACCTGTAAAGAACATTTTAATATGTTGAGAATTGAGGAATAAAACATGGATGGAAATGCAGAGTAAATGCAAAGCTGTGAAAGAATAGTTGACACGAGGAGGAAATCATGTAGCATTGGCAGGAAGACAATGAGTGTGTCAGAGGGACAATGGGATCATCAATCAATGTTTAAACCCGTCATGGCACCTCAGCATTAGCACCGAGAAACACGACGAGCAGACAGAGACACTCACCACCAACAACAAGACCCGCCGTCATGAGAGCAGAAAGCAGGAGGTGAATAGGAACTGTCACGCTGCTCGTAAAGCCCGTCTGCTGCACAGCAGCCAGATAAAAACGAGACGCAGAACAGAGACCGGGCACAAAATAAAATAAGCAGAAACACCCGATGGAAGAGAAACACTGGCAGACTCACAGCGTTGCTCCAAACTCTGTGGACTTTCTCAAATTTAGTAGTTTTGTGTCTGGCCTGGACTGAAACGTTTACATGAGAGAAAACTTTAATGATGGCCTCCTGTCAGGCCCTTCCATCCCGTGGTACTCCCTCAACCGGTGGCCGTATTCACTAAGGATCCTACGACTAAAAGTAGCTCTTTGTGACGTCATTTTAGGAAACATCTTAGAATTCACAGATGATCTGAAAGATGTTTCTTAGAATTTTACCTCTGTAAGATAAAATCAAGAAGCATCTTATGCCTTAAGAGAGCTCCTAAAGAGACAATAAATTAGGAGTGAAGACGACTTTTACTTCAATTCAATAAAATTCTGGTTCTGGTTCTGGTTCTGCAGAGCAGGCTGGAGCCAGAAGACCTGAGTGGTCTGGAGGGTTGATGCCCTGATAACAAGTCTGTGATGTATTTAGGTGCTAATTCAGGGATTTATAGACTAACAGAAGGATTTTAAAGTCTATTCTCTGAGATCCAGGGAGCCATGGAAGGACTTTAGAACCGGGTCCATGTTCTCTACGTTCTTAGTCTTAGTTGAAGGACTTCAGAACCGGGTCCATGTTATCTACGTTCTTAGTCTTAGTGAGGACGCGGGCAGCAGGTTCTGGATCAGCGAACTCCAAACAGTGTACAAATATCAAAATATCAGTTATCAAAAATGTATACAGTGTATTAAGAGGTAAGGTACAGTCCTGGGTGTTATGCTTATTGCAGAAATAAAATATATTGTTGTATAAATTGTTAAATATATGTGTAAATATTGAACATTGGTCATCATTTCGCAGTAGTAAGTTTCTTTTTTTTTCCAGCAGATGTTTATCAGTGCATGTGGGAGTTCAGAGTGGTTATCGGTTTAGGAAAGAAGCTGTTTTTGAGTCTGTTTGTTCTGGTCCTAATGCACCTGTAGCGCCTCCCTGAGGGCAACAGCTCAAACAGTTCAAAGTCAGGGTGGGAGCTGTCTGCACTGACAGCTGTGGGTCTGCTGAGGCAGCAGGAGGTGTAGATGTCCATCAGGGAGGGAAGAGGGACAAAAGTGATCTTTAGGGCTGACTTTACGACTCTTTAGAGCCTTTCCCTGTCTGCAGCAGTGCAAACTGTGATACTGTATGTCAGCAGACCCTCAATGGACGATCGGTAGAAGATCAACAGCAGGTTGGAGTCTAGTGTGGGCTTCCTGAGGACTCTCACGAAGTGTAGCTGCTGCTGAGCCTTCTTGGTGACTCCTGCAATGTTCTCAGACCAGGAGAAGTCAGCCGAGATGAGGACACCAAGAAACTTGAAGGTTTCTTGGTGTCCTCATCAAGAGGATGCGCTCACCGTTGATGAAGAGGCAGGCTGAGTCAGTGCTGTGCTTCCTGAAGTCGACGATGATTCCTTTGGTTTCCTTGGTGTTCAGAGCAAGGAAATTCACTGAACGCCAGGCTGCCAACTTAAAGACCTCCTCTCTGTAGGCTGTCTCATCACCTGGTGAGATGAGTCTGACCACTGTGGAGTGGACAGCAAACCTGATGACAAGGCTGCGGCAGTCGTAGGTGTAGAAGCAGAATAGGTGGGGGCACAGCACACATCCCTGTGGGGAGCCGGTGCTCAGTGTGTGGGTGGAAGAGAGGTGGGGTCCAAATCTCACAGTCTGAGGTCAGTTGGTCAAACTTCCTTTATCCAGGCACATGTGAGAGGGGGTAGGCCAAGAATGTCCAGTTTTGTAGTGAGGATTATTGTATTGAAGGATGAGCTGTAATCCACAAAAAAAACATCCGTACGTAGCTCCGCTGTTGCTCTAGGTGGCTCAGGTCAGAGTGGAGAGCTATGGCGATGGCATCCTCTGTGGAACTCTTTGCACTGTATGCAAACTGGTGAGGGTCAAAGTCTTGGGGGAGATGGTCCTTGACATGCTGAAGAACTAGTCTCTTAAAGCACCTCATGATTTAGGGCCACCAGACGGTTAGCGTTCAGGCTGGTGATGGGAGACTACTTCGGCACTGGGAAGAAGTCTCCCATCACCATCACCTCTCCCTGGGATTGGTCCAGGGAGAGGTTGAAGATCCTGGTGAAGGTGAGGGCTAGCTGGTAGGTTTATGCTCTGAGCACCTTGCCAGGTACTCCATCTGGGCCAGCAGCCTTTTTGGGGTTCAATGCCAGGAACACCTATCTGACCTGGTGGGGGCAGGGCTGGAGCAGACATAATAGCCACTACAGAAGCTGTGAAGTGTCAGAAATGTGACAATGTCAACAAGTATTTCCTTCATGTATCTGGTACCAACCTACTGCTAATAGCTATTAGCTACGGTCATTGTGTGAAATGTTTTTTGGTGACCAGCAGACTCAGATATGATCTGTTAAAGTGAAAGTGAGACGAACAAACGAGCCGTCTCTACTGGGAGGACAGAGTAGTTTCTGGACCACACTGCCCTGTTTCTAATATGAAGGCAAAATAAATTTCACTGTTATTCAATCAACTTACCTATCCAGCAGAAATCCTGCAATCAGTTTAGAGTCCCTCATGAATTATCTCCAACTGGTAATAATAGCTGCACCAATATAGCCTCTAGTTTTATCCCAGTTATTACTGCTATTTCTTTCCTTGGATACTTTCTCTTCCAGTTTGCAGATATTCCACACGTGTTAAAAAAAAAATCATTAATCTCTTTCAAATCTTTACACAGATTGATTTATGCACCGGAGTGTATAAAACAATGGTAACTTGTAGCATTGACTCGTGCTTTCACTTTCAGGCTTTACTGACCTGTATGACATGGGTCTCATCCCGGCTGCTCCTAAGTTCAGTCGTCCACATTGTAATTCCCCCTCAAGTCGAAATCACAAAACCAAGTCGTTCTTAAAGTTACGGGCTTTAATCACACAAGGAGCATGATAGTGTGCTGTGAGAACTGTTTTATATGCAGACAGAAAGCAAATAAAAACAAATTATTTCAGTGTAAAGACATCAAAGAAACAACGCGACCATACATACATGACTCAACAGAAATTTGTCACGTTACATCTTTACGGTCAAACAAAGATAACAGTAACAAACATAAATGTACCTCATTGGCCGCTTTCCCTTGAGAGAAAATTAAAACTCTTCTGTCCTTCATGCACTTTGCACCTTATCCAATCTTCTTTAATTATTATTGCACAGTCTTAGCCAGAGGAATCAACGAGGTGTCTGCCTGCTAGATTGGTCCAGAATGTTCTTAATAAATAGGTAGCAATAATTAAAAAAGTTAACACCCTGTCAACACGCGGCAGCAAACTTTGGTTCCCCCCTTAATTAAGACATGTTCCCCCATATCAAAACAAACAATATACATGAAATACACGAAATTAAGACTTTAATATTAGACTATTTTTTACTAGAAATGTATGTATTTATGAACTCTATATTTTTAACCTAATATTTATTAATCTATTATTTATTTATTTATTCTGACTTTGATGGCAGCTACACACATCATCGTCCATCGCAAAAACCTTTATACCCACTGTTCTTTTTTTTAATTATACCTTTATTCTTAGACAGCTTTATGCGTACAGAACGAAATTTCGTTTGCATACAGCTTGAAAAATCACAGTAAATTGCAGTAAATTTCAGGATAAATTACTGCAGGTTGTCTCACTGAAAACCAAGATCTCATTTATAAGATACACCTGTTTGTATAAAACAACATAAAGCTACAAATACAGTAACAATACAATTAATTAAAACTCTTGATTCAAATTAAATATGCTAATTAACAATGACCTAAAAACAAGAACTATTTTCTTAGGAAAATCTCTGATTTTAAAAAAAAAAAATAAGTTTAAATAATCCATAAGCCTCTTTCTTCCACGTTCTGATGGTACTGATGGAGCACTAAAGGAGATAAAGTCCTGAGAGTGGCATCCTTGGCTGGCCTGTCTCAGTGACATGTAGGAGGATGAACAAGGCTTCAGATTGATAATGATGACCAGCTGACCTAAGAATATAAACTATAGTGATGAGCGAGAGATTTACACCCTGTAATGAACCATAATGCTCCATGATAGACAGCAGCCAACATATGCAGAGCCTGAGTCAAACAGTAATGTGTTTATTTTTTCAGTAAAGCTAATTTCTGACTCCACAGACTCAGCTGTTATTACAATAAATAATTCAGATACCTTAAAAACACGTGGCAAAGTTGTTTCATTGAACTCAGTCACATAGTTTCCTCTCTCTCTGAAGCATCCATTCCTCTGAAGCTTTACATTTAAATAGCAGCAGCTCGTCTATTATTCATGTCTACATACCACACAGTTCACATCACGCCACTGGCCTCCCGGACTCTAACTCTGCCCGCTCCTGTCTCATGCTGTAAGATTATGAAAATCCACGCCTGTACATCTGAAAGGCATCAGCAGCAGGGCCTTTTTCTCCTCACATTCAGGGTGTGTCAGCAGATCAGGACACAGCAGATCACTCTGCAGGAGGCTGCTTCAGCCTGCAGGATGTGTTGGTCCATCGACCGTGGAGTCACAGCGCCACCTGCTGCTCACACACATGTGTGTCCTCTTTAGATGCGCTTAAACCTGCGGTCCTGGAGTCACAAAGTCAGCATTTTTCCTGCAGCTTTTCCAAATTGAAACTGAAGCATTTATTTAACATTTTGATGTTTCTCAGATAAATGCATCTTGCATGTTTTGGATTTTTTTTCTGCTCCTTTCTGTGCTATTCTTGGGAAGATAGTAAAGACACAATGAAAACAAACCCAATAACTTTCAGGTCTTTATAAGGATCCAAAATAATTCAAACCAAAGCACTATTTATCAAACATAGATTAAACCAAGGATGAAAAATTGTGTGAAAAGTAAGTACATCCTATAATAATAATAATAATAATAATAATAATAATAATAATAATAATAATAATAATAATAATAATAATAATAATAATACATCTTTTTTGGATACTAAGACACTTTCCAAAAAAGAAAAAGAAAAAAACACAGAAATATACAAAATATCAGCTGGCAGAGAGACTGTTAGCAGGTATAGACAACAGATTGGATGGATTGGTGGAGCAGCTGGTGGTCTGGTGCAGAGACAACAGCCTGATCCTGAACGTGGAGAAGACGTAGGAGATCATCGTCGACTTCAGGAAGAACCGGCCTCACCACGCTCCACTGCTCATCAGATGTTCATTTTACTTCTATTAATAAATTCTTAAACTTGAAGAGAAGTTGTCACTCATTTAATCTATATGTGTGCAGAGTTTGTTATTAACAGATCGCCAATGCTTGAATTCATTCCTTTCAACTATTGTCTTGATATCAGCTCTAGAGCTGATATTCACCAAACAATACCAAACAAACCGAGAGTTATTTATCAAACATTAAATAACTTAAAACAGTGTGTAATTGCACAACACTGTCTTAGTGTCTAAGAGCTGGCTTGAGCTGGGTGGATTCTGTGACTTTGGTCTCTAGATCCATTTCTGCTTGGCGTGAAAGGGGCTAGGAGGGACAGAAAAACAAAGCCACAGTGGACAGTCGTCTGCATTGTTGATGGCTTTGCAGCAATCCCTCATACTGAGCATGCATGAGGCGACAGTGGAGAGGAAAACTCCCCTTTAACAGGGAGGAGAACCTCCAGCAGAACCAGAACCAGGCTCAGTGTGAACGCTCATCTGCCTCCACCCACTGGGGCTTAGAGAAGACAGAGCAGAGACACAGAAAGCTCAGAAGCTCACATTGACCCAGGAGTACTTTCTATGTTAGATGGTAATAGTGGATGATCTGTCTCCCTTGATGATGTCACAGCTAACAGAACACCAGACCAGGTGTACCTTCTACGAAGAGAAAAATGACAGAGAACAAAAAATTTAAAGTTGAAATAACAACAAACAATGCAGATTGGAGAGCAGTAGGAGAACTCAGCAGAGAGAGAGAGAGTGAAATAGACCCTGATGTCCTCCAGCAGCCTAAGCCTATAGCAGCATAACTATAGAGGTAGCTCAGAGTAACATGAGCCACTCTAACTATAAGGTTTGTCAAAAAGGAAAGTTTTAAGATTAGTCTTAAAAGTAGACGGGGTGTCTGCCTCACGGACCAAAACTGGGAGTTGGTTCCACAGGAGAGGAGCCTGATAGCTAAAGGATCTGCCTCCCATTCTACTTTTAGAGACTCTAGGAACCACCAGCAGACCTGCAGTCTGAGAGCGAAGTGCTCTGTTAGGAACATACGGGGTAATCAGAGCTCTGATATATGATGGAGCTTGATTATTAAGGGCTTTATACGTTAGAAGGAGAATTTTAAATTCTATTCTTGATTTAACAGGAAGCCAATGAAGGGAAGCTAAAATTGGAGAAATATGATCCCTCTTGTTGATTTTCATCAGAACTCTTGCTGCAGCATTTTGGATCAGCTGAAGGCTTTGAACTGCATTTTGTGGACTTCCTGATAGTAAAGAATTACAATAGTCCAGCCTTGAAGTAACAAATGCATGGACCAGTTTTTCAGCATCACTCCTGGACAGAATGTTTCTAATTTTGGCGATATTCCGGAGGTGAAAAAAGGAAACTCTGGAAACCTGTTTAATATGGGATTTAATGTCTTGGTCAAAAATAACAACAAGATTTTTTACTTCATTACCAGAGGCCAAGTTAATGCCATCCAGATTAAGTAATTGATTAAGAAGTTTTTTTGAGGACTCTGGTCCTCAAAAAAAGTGCAGGTAATTTAAAGTCATCCAGCTTTTAATGCCATCAAAACATGCCTGCAGTTGAAGTAATTGATTGGATTTATGGATAAATATAGCTGAGTGTGATCAGCATACCAGTGGAAATTAATCCCATGCTGTCTGATAATTTTGCCAATGGGAAGCATATATATAGTAAAGAGAATTGGTCCAAGGACTGAACCCTGTGGTACTCCACAAGTGACCCTAAAGTTTGAAGAAGATTAATTTTTAACATAAAAAAACTAGAATCTATCAAACAGATAAGATTTAAACCAACCTAATGCTTTTCCCTTAATCCCTACATTATGCTCAAGTCTTTCTAGGAGAATATCGTGACCACACTGCATGTCATAGAAGGCTGATTTTCACAAATCTTGTTTGGTGGTTTGAGCTGAGTGGATTCTGTTACTTTGGTCTCTCTAGATCCGGAGTACCCGAAGAGACATGTAGTTCGAGAAGTAACTGATGTTTCACTGAGACGTGTCTTTTGTTCTTCAGCCTCAGATAAAGATGCAGAGGCAGGTCCCTCCACCGCCTCCCTGCCTCAGGGGGAACCTGCCGTCTCCGCTGATGGGGGACCCAACTGATGAGGAGCTGCTGGAGGCCTCGGCGGAAGGCGGAGCCTCCCTTCAGCCGCTGGACCTCCAGGCAGGATGCCCAGCTCAGACGGGATCCTCCATCTGCTGCTGAGGTGAGCCGACAGAGAGGAACTCTTCTAGAAGTTCCCTGCATCAGGCTCAGTCACAAGTTAAAATGTCGTCTTCCTTCTTCAGCTGCTGCCCGAGTCCTGGCAGGACTGGATCCACCGGACGCTGTTAATGAGGGACCGCCTGGGGAAGTGTAATTTTACCACCAGCCTCCACCTCTGATTGTTCCCTATCCCAACCCCAGCTGGTCTTCAATTAGCCCCCTGCTTCCTCTGACCCCTTCTTTGCCCATGACAAAGGCTTTGCTGTACAGGACAATCTGGAGGTCCTGGACACTGATGGCTGGTACCTCATGGCCATGGAGTACCTGGAGTGCCGTCAATGTAAGAAGGACGGCGGGTTGGTCACAGGGCATCATCAGGCAGCTGCAACAGGTGCCATGGCGGCAGGATTGATGAGGTGGTACCGACTCGCCGAGGTACCTCCCCCGCTGGTCCTGTACATGGACCGGGACTGCTGCAGCGGAGGCAGCTGCCCTGTTTCATGTAAGAACTGAGGAGATTTTAGGTTTCTATCCTGGTGGCATCTCATCATCTAACTCTAACTACATCTGTCTCCTGGGAGGGGGGGTGGACCTCGTGGTTCGACTCCACATCTGGCACTTCATGTGTCGTTTTGCTTGTGGTGTCACCAGCGAGTGCCACGAGCTCTACCCCGCCTTCATGAGGCAGCTGTCTCACTGCATCTCTGAGGTGGACCCTCGCCCGCCATCTCACTGAGGCCAAGCAGTCCGAGCTGGGGAGAACGCACGGGATGCTGGACCTGAGCGATGCTGAGGTGATCCGGAGGATCTCCAAGGAGCAGTGGGGGCTCCGCTGTCGCCGAAAGACGCGTGGGGCAGTGGCCATCCTCTTCCAGAACCTCTTGGACACCTTCAGAGGACTGGCAGGACGCAACACCCTGAACATCCCGTTGCTGGATGATCTCCACATCCAGGACATCTGGGACACGCAGAGACGGCACCTCAGCTGCATCCAGGACCAACCAGGCCTGCCGCTCTACACCCAGACTGGGTCGCTGACCAAAGGAGGGCTCCGCCTCCCTGGAGTCGTTCCACCTCCACCTGAACCGCTTCATCCCAGGTAACTGCAGCTGCCGGTCAGGAAATATCCACTGCTCGTTATTAGATGCTGTGTTTTTGTTACATGAAGGTGAATTTTTCTATGCTAAATGTAATCCTCAGGGAGGTCTGCCAGTGCCAGGCACTTCCAGGTGTTCCTTGTGAATGGAACACCTGGAGATCTGTGAGGTGGAACGAGGTTGCCTCATACACGCCCTCAACCAGAAGAGCCAAAAGATGCTTGGACCTGAGCTCATCAGACTTGAGTTCCTGTTTGCGCAGACAGGAAGCGCGTTTGAGGACGTCAGCATGGATCCTGACACTCCGGATCAGAGTGCTGCTCTTTCCTCGCTTGAGGATGAGGATGAGGGGATACAAGCATATGAAGAGGACCCCACCAGACTCTTCCTCATCCTCCTCTCCGGCACCGACAGCCTCTGTCAGGTGCACCCAGGTCTGAAGGCGTGTTTGAGCGTTTCTTACTTGGTTGCATTATGTGTAAAGAAATGTAATTGGTAGCGGTAGGAAGGTTTTACCTGGTCCTGACACTGACCTCTAGTGGAGGGGAGGGCTAACTGCGGCAGGCCGGTTTGTTCCATTCCAACGGCCTGAGTTCCAACATAAATAACAAAAAAACACGTTCTTGAACATGTTTCTTTGCCTGAACCTTTGTGAAAAATAAGATGTTTGATATTCATACTGATCCCACGGTTACAATAACTAATTAACTGCCCTCCGCAGCGCTCCACCACTCCAACCAGTCCCCCTCACCCGTATTAAAAGTTTTCCGTTGGCGAAAACTGGAAACTAAAATCGTCAAAGCCACTAACAGCACAAACTAACTGAACAAATTGTCAGAATATGAGAAAACCTGCTAAAGATTTGGAAATGAGAGATGTGGGAGAAACATGTGACTAAGCGCTGTGAGCCTCAAATAGCCGAAAATATCATTTATGTCTCGGTTGTTTTGCTATGTGTACGATTCAGAGGAAAATTATAAATTAGGTCAACTTAAACTCTTTAAAATCTTTCCCTTCTCACCGTATTAGTGCAGTTGGTGGTAATAGATCGTTCAATTGACATGCCCTTCATTTTACACATGCCCAGACAGCAGCAAGCTTAATAATAACGACTGGAAGGGATGCAGGAGGTCTTTTTATTTAGCAAAAAAATGTTTCATACAAACCCTACAAGCAAGATGGTTAATGCAAGATGAAATAGAAAAAAATATATTTTTGTCACAACATGTTTTTAAATCGTAATTATAATATTATATTATTAAATAGTTAATGACACTTGGTCACCTCATTTCATCTGGAAGGCATAACAGGCCTGTGGGTCCGTGCAACTTTGCCAGCATGAAAGTGGTCTGACAGGAAAATAAAATAAAAAACTATTACACTGTGGAGGGACTCCGTTTTATAAGGAAGAAACGTCGAGTATAGAGAACCAGGCCAAGTATAGAGAACCAGGTCAAGTATAGAGAACCAGGCCAAGTATAGAGAACCAGGCCAAGGATCAGAACCAGGCTCATCATGAACGGACCTTCCGCAACCAACTGAGAGGGTAATTTGACAGATTAGACACAAAAATAAATAAGAATTAATATGTGAGTTTTTTTAATTAATTAATTTATTTATTTATTTACTTACTTGACATAAAATAAGTAAATATCTGGATTATGTTTTCTTAACCACGTCTGTCTTCTTACACCAGACCAGCAGGGGGAGCCAAAGCTCAATGATTCGCCTCTCCTGTTGCCTGTCAGTGAAAGTTGGGTCAAAAGTCTTTAAAAACCTCCAATTTCACCCTGATTCAGATTTTTAGCAGCAGCAGTGAGTATTTTGGTTGTAACGAACGCCGACTTGAATAGAAATACTTTATTGTCCCCAATGGGCAATTCATTTGCAACAGAGTCCACAAAATTACCATGAAATGAGCCATTACCTAGTTCTAGATTTGGGGGAAGGGATTAATTAGTATTTTTGAAGCTGCAGTGGTCAGTATTTATGACTGCTTTATTTATTTTAATTCATTGTTTATTACTATTTAGCTTTTTTAATAAGTTATCTAAAATATCTGACTAAATTAACTATTTTTATGTCTCATGAATTTTATGCATGCATGTTTTCATTGTTTTCTCATTAATCTTGTCTTTTTCATTTGTATTTGTTTCTATTTATGTCATTTATTTTTGCATTCTGTAATTTGTTATTCAAATTATATAACACGGGTATTTTATTTTAATGTTGTACTTCTACATTTGTAATTTAATGTTATATTTCAATTATATATTATTAATTTAGCAGTTATTTATGTACTTGTTTGGCCATTCATCCCTTCATTATTTAACCAGAATTAGTTTGCATAACATATTTTCATCTTTTTTCCTATAATTATAGTTTTTAATAGTGAATAGATACCTGGTATGAGTTACTGTTAAAGTGCTCAAAATGTGTGAACTTCAAACAACTTTCCCATCACCGACTTTTACATAATAGTTTGTCTTGGTATCTATCTTCCTTCACCCCCATGTGGGTCTTCCTGTTCTGTGTTTAAACGTGTTTACTGGAAAATAAAAATGTCGTCACATTAAGATCTAAATATGACAAACTGCTCGGACTCCAAGCTGTGGCTATTTATCCAAAAACAGACAACACTTGAAGGCACCTTCTGTACAGAATGTAGTAAACATCCTGATTGCAGTTGACCTTGTTTATTTATTATTTCTGGTATATTTTGTATCTAATTTGTTTCTTGTTTTTGGTAAAGTCAACCATTAAAAGGTCTGTTTCCTAAGATCAAGATCTGCATTTAGAAATTGTGGTTTAGTCTGGTGTAGTTGCTACTAAATGTGAGATTTGCAGGATTTTGTTTGGTTCCAGATGTTTGAGAACAGGTTAAATTTCAATTTTAACAGCAGCTTAAAATATCTCATTGATATTTTTCTTAATCACAGATTCTTCTGTTTTTTTAACTTGTTTTATGTTATAGACTGTTTAATTATCCTAGTTAACACTTTACATGTTCTGGTGACCTTTCATTTTCAGTATTTATGAAATTGTTGTTTTGAATAGTTAATTTTTTACACAGATAACTAAAATATGTTTTTTTTTTTCATTTATTAACCAATTTGTTTATTAATTGTGTTCTAGTTGTATTAACTGCTTTGCTAATTTTTATTTATTCTTCTTTGGCAGTAATCCCAATGTTTAATTGTTTTCTCTATTTCTTGATTTATTTTATATATACATTTTTTTTAATATCAGTAACCTTCTGATTTTATTAGGTATACTAACATCCGGCTGTGGGCTGGTGAGCCCAGAACTTTCACCAGGTGATTGCTGCTTTATGAAAAAGGAGAATTAATGGCGACTGCTTTTAAAAACAACTATAAATGTAAACCACTCTGTTTTCCGTCTAGTAGCTTTGAACTAACTATGTTTAAACTGGGTCTGATGTTTCTCTTCCTTCTACCAAATTCGTTCCTCCTGCTATTGTTCAACATTGTTGTGTTTTTAACCCAGTTGTGCCGATCAGTTCCCTGTTGTTCACAGTCAGAGCTGCAGCCTTCCTGAATCCGTAGACAATGACTACGATGAACTCGGCTCGTGGTTTTACTCAGCCTGCCAAACCGTTTTAGATGCTTGGCCCCCGTTTAAGCTCAGGAAAGTAAAAGTCATGTTTGAACCCTGGACTAATGAAACCTCCCAAGCTGTCAGGAGAAAGTGTAGGAGAGCTGAATGTAAACGGAAGAAGGATAAACCTCAGGTGTTATATTGAATATTAAACGACTTGAGTTCTAATAAAACTGCTATCTGTCTGAACGCCTCCCTCACTGATTCAGACCCCCCCCCCCCCCTCTGTAATTGACATATTTGTCATATATATATATATATATATATATATATATATATATATATATATATATATATATATATATATATATATATATATATTTATATATATATATTTATATATATATATATATATGTTTGTATATCTGAATATCTGGAGTGTGTAACGAAAGTCATTTCCCTCTGGGATTATTAAAGTATGTCTGATTCTGATAATGACGCTAGAAGAACGCACTTCTATGTTATTAATCTGGAAAATTGTGACAAGCTTCATGTTAAACTGTTGAGTGGGTCCTTCATGCTCCATAGACGGTCTTTGCCGGGTCCTTTTGGCAAAACTGTGAAAAACTTCAACACTTTCCTTACTTGATAGTTTTCCTCACTATAACACCCTTTGTGCACTCAGTTATTAATAGTAGCTTGTCCTTTGGTGTTTTACCTGTAAATATTCAACAGGCAGTAATCCAGCCACTACTTAAGAAACCTGCTTTTGGTCCTGCTATTGTTTAAAATGTCAGGCCTTTCTCCAAAATGCCTTTAATCTAAAAAAAAAAACTTCAAAAGGTAATTCACAAGCAATGGCTTTCTTTTAGAAGGACATGGTATTTTTAGGTTTTAAAGCTTTACTCTGTAACAAATCTACCTTTTTAAGGGTTTAACAACGGGCTTTAGGCAACTGACTGGTGACTGCGTTGTGCTTTTAGATTTAACCGCTGCCTTTGACACAGTGGATATGGAAATTTTAACTTCTTCTTTAGAGCAGCGAGTGAGTTAAAGGACTTCTGCATTTCAGTGGCTCAAATCTTATTTGACAGACCAAACTTTCTGCCAAACTTTGTTTTTAATTTTTTCTCTTCAGTGTGTCTCATTTGAAACACTGGAAGCCGGAGTGACGTCATCGAAAATGTTCCAGTTTCCCGCTTGTCTGACAGTAAACCTGTATGAACCTGTACATGACACACAGAATACTGTATAAACCGTACTGTCAAAGCAAAGCCTTTGTTGAATGTACAAATACAGCCAACTTGAGTCACAGAGTGCTATTTAAAGTCACATTTATTACAAAATCTTAGCTGTACTAAATTTTTCCAGTGAATGTGAAACATTAAACAGGAGGTGGCCATTCTTCAGTGCCTGCATGGCCGCTGTCAACGACACTGTTACAACAGTAACAAGGTCAGTGACACGCCGTTCTACGCTGTATTTCTGCGTATAAACAGCGTTGAAACATCTCATCTGATAAACATCAGAAAACTACAAAAGTAAAACATGTATGACGGGCTAAATGTTACATAAATAATAAACAACTGTTAAAAATAATCAAAGTATGAAGTTTTAAGTTACTTTCTGCTACTTACTGTGTGGATCATTACCAGGTGTGCAAACATCAGCAGCTAAATTTGACGGTTAACTCGTTTTTACAGGCTTTAAAAACATTGAAAACATCATGCTGTCATACTGTGATTAATTCTTCTAACTGACCAATCGCAGAGCTACCCATTTACGTTACTACTACAGTGTGCATATCCCCCACCAGCTGAAGTGACACTAATCTGCCAAGACAGTGTGACCTACTTCTGTTGGTCGCTGCTGCAGGCGGGAGAGTCACCCTACGATCGATCCAAGGCGCCTGCTGGCAGAAATGATGAATGAAACTGCAGCCCAAGTCATTTTGCTTTATGAAACGCGTCACTCTGTTTTACATTTCTCAACAGATCATTAAGTCTTTCTGTTTCATTTTGTGTCTTCATCAAATTCAATTCAGTTCAATTTTATTTATATATTACCAGTTCACAAAACGTCATCTCAAGGCAATTTACAAAGTCAATTCAATCAAATCATACAGATAGAGAAAAGTTTCCTCTCTAAGGAAACCCAGCAGGTTGCATCAAGTCTCTCCAAGCAGCATTCACTCCTCCTGAAAGAGCGTAGAGCCACAGTGGACAGTCGTCTGCATTGTTGATGGCTTTGCAGCAATCCCTCATACTGAGCATGCATGAAGCGACAGTTTAGTGGTTCAAATAAACTTTAAATAGAGAAACCCATTCAAAACTTAAAAGCCTTTTTATTCAGAGCCAGGAAAGGTCATCAACAATACCGGGTTATCATCGCAGGATAAAAATATTTTCGGTGTTTGCATGTAGGCCAAACGAGCAACCAGGATGTTGGTGCTTTCCACTTACATCAGATCTTGAAGTTGGCGAATTGGAGATTACGCCACTCTCCGACATTTTGCCTTCCAAGGTTGAAAATTACAGCTTCCGAGGACAAATGTTATGCAGGATGAACTGAAAATAAAGTATCCCCGATTCTTTGGCTGCACAATACGATACAAGCCCCACTTTATAATATTAATGGGGCGTTCCATTTGCCTCGGAATTTGAAACTAACAAGTCGCAGATTACATCATCTCCACCTTTTTGCGTTCCAGTTTCCCTCTTGTTGGACAGTAGGAAAAACATGAACACTCGCACAATAACCATTATTAAATATATAAATACAGCCAACTTAACTCTCAGAATGCATTTTTAAGTCCCATTTTATTGCAAAATCGTTGTCTTTAAGCCATGCTGAGCTGTTTAACTGCACATGAAACGTTAAAGCTGGAGATTCTTTATCGCTCGTTTAGCCACAATGGCCACTGTGTTAAGAATATGACACGGATAATGGCGCTGTTCTACACTGTGTTTTGTTCATATAAACAGCGCTAAAATATCCTGTCTCCTGAGCAAAGAAAAGTAGTACCGGTACGATTGACTAAATGTTGCATAAATTACAGGGAACTGCTAAAAAGAGTCAACGAGTTGCTGTGAGAAGCAGCCATCACGAATGCAGAAGTCGGGTATGATCCTGTTGCACCAACTTTCCAACCTGTAAATGTGACTTTAGGGGCCGTTTTATTCAAAATTTCCTGCAAGCTGGATTCTCTTGATATTTATGCGTTCACTTACACACGAGAATCCATCTTGTCCTGCAACTCAACCATTCGAGACCGACCGACAACGGGTCGTCCAATCACATTGCAGTATGATGTTGTAAGGCAGGACAAAAAGCTGTGTCAAAAGCAAGAGCTTGCGAGTCTACAGCTAAACCAAAATATGATGCAGCAAGCATAGCTGCTGCTATCACATCTCTTTTCAGAATCCACAATTGTTACAAGTATCACTATCCAAACAAGTGAGCTTTGACCTGCGTAAATTGTTGTGGTTTCTCATGGCGCCTGCTGCTTAAGGCATTTTGATAGGCGGACACTAGGTGTCGCTTCGCCCAATCAGCTTGGACAGTTCTGCTGAATGTCTCTCCCTGAATGTATGCAATGGGACCAGACCCAGATTGATAATGTGCAGAATAGAGAGTGCTATACATTATTAATATGGCTTGCCAAGTTAGGAAATTCTGACTGCTGAGGACAAATGGAACACACCATAATAATCAAGACATTGTCAAAGCGTAAAGATAAAAGTAAACCTCAAGTTTTAGCCTCCCAACATTATCACTTCTATTTTTATATATAGTTGTTTGTGTCCTGTGATGGATGAAAATATACGAGTTGGCCTAGTTACTTAGTTGGCCTGGCTAGCATGCTATGCTAGCTTCTGGTGCAAAGAAAAACTGTGACAAAGTCATAAGCTCTTTTCCTTGTAGGAAGGTGTCGCTCAAATGGAGTAAATCTGTTACTTTGAGCTATACCAACATCACATAGCAGCCATTTTTACAGTCTATGCTTCCAATGATGACTTGCTGCATTACAGTGCTGACATTAGCTTCCTGTAGTGGCTAGTTGTGCTAATCCTAATGTTGACTCTTAATACCTAGTCCTGCTGAATCTCTAATTTTAGCTTTCTGTAGTCCAGATGCTAACACCTTATAGAGCACCATATGACCAGTTTATGTTACTGCTAGTCATGCTCTTAGTCGTAGCTCTGCCAGTGCTTTAGCGTTAATGCTAGCTTCCTGAAGTACGTAGTTGCAGTAGCTGTGCTGCAGTACCAATGTTAGCTAGTAATGTCTGGTTCTGCTGTGGTGGTAATATTAGCTTTTGTTTAAGGTAGTTGTCCTGAAGTCCAAATACTAACATTTTATAGTCTTTCAGAAGACTGGTTTATATCTCTATTACTACTCAGAGCTCTGATTGAGCTATAGTGCTAATGTTAGCTTTCTGTACCACATAGTTGAGGTGCTGCCCAACCTGTCCTGGCTGAAAAAAACAATTTCTGTAGCTGCTACTTGTACTTCAACTGTTAATGTTAGCTTCTTGAAGCTAACATTTGTGATGGTATTTTGCTTTCCGCAGTCTCTAGATTTAACTTTCCCTGTCAAAATTCCAACTTCAGGGGACATTCTTGATTATTTCTAATACATACTACTGCAAGAACAGAGAAGTAAGATCTCCTTCCCTCTCAGAGCTGTAAGACCTAAATAACATTGATATATTGCTGCAGCCATGGTTTGGAAGCTCTGCAGTCTGTACTTGACACCTTGGCTCCATCCGAATACCCTTAATTATAGTTAGCTCCTGTTGATTGACCATTCACGGGGTCAACAGTAAGAACTCTATCATGGGGAGGAAAGGAGCTCTGGACGGCCTTTAACTCCGACGTCATAATGTGACGGAAATGCACAGGATGATGTGAGTCACATCTGAGCCTACAGCCTTACGAAAATTATCTCTTCTCTCCGAACATTTTGTTGATTTCTGTACGGAGGCTGTGCTTGTACGTCATGTCACGCAAAGGATTGTGGGATATCTTAAGGCTTCTTAGCGCCGGTAAGGTTCCTAGGCACAGCTAGATGCAGGAGGGAGCATACAGACTTCTTTTCCTACCTCCTTCCTTACTGACTGGACTATTCGGACAGCACTGATCATGGCGACTGCTGACACACTTCTATTTTGATCAAATATCCGTTCTAACAGACTATGTGCATTCAAAGATTTTAAACACATCACCAAGAAAAGTTTTTAAAAAATGATTGAAGACTTTCAATCAGCAATTGTAAGAAGGGTTTGGTTGCTCCAATGCTAATTAAATTTTTTGACTGATTAATGAGAAGTTGTAGAGCTAATGCTAGCTTATGTATAAGAAAGGAAAAAGTTGGGATTTGACTTTGGTTGTATTGTTTTATTGCTCGCTTCAAAAGTTGTTTCACCAAAGCTAATTTTGTTGTTTGTCCATATTTGAAACATATATGTTCTTTAGCTGATATGTCATTCCGTCTCCTGTGTAGGTGCCACGTCCAAGGCTAATTTGTACAGATGTTGCAGAAGTGTTTGGACAGGGTTTTTTTTTGTTTTTTTTTTTTTTTTTTTTTTGTAAATAACATAATTTTGTTTATGGAAATTTGGTTTTAATAATATCCCAATTTATATGACAACTAGTTTCACTTTAACTGAAATCTGACTTTCACTAAGTTTTTATGAAAACAGCTCACATTCTTGATACAACTTAAAGTTAAAATTTGAAAATGAATACCTGGGAAATTTAAACCCAACAGCAATTAGGCTAACAATGAACAGGATCATTTCTACACGGATGTGAGGTGCTTTTATGTTGAAATCTACCTATCAAGTTTCAGTTAGAGTCCTTGTCATACACCAAGTGATATGTAACAGAAATCAAGTGAGATGTGGCAGAAATCATTCATATCCAGCCTTGATGTTCCTTTATCAGAAAACATATTTTTCTGCATTAAATCTTTATTTTTTATTTATTTGTTATCAGTTAGCTAACCCTTTTAAAATGTCACACTTTTTTTATTATTATGTGAACAGCTCATGTTGAAACAGTAGATGTATATTCATGAGCTGTTTAGTTGCACAAAAGCAACTGAGGACAAGGGGGTCTGTCTAGTTAAAAGATATAAGAAACGGAACGTGTGTGAAAATCCCTTCAAAATAAAAGCGTTTAGCTTCTGAATGAAAGTCAAATTTACTTATCAAACTCATAAAGAAGATCAATGTATAATATGTATGATGTTTAAAAATGTATAATTTAGAAATGGTGTCACTCAAACCTCCTTCAGTACAATTGTTAGTAAACAGTGATGGGTATAAATCACAGAGGATTTTAATAACTTATAGAGATAATAAGAATAAAATCTAACCTACAATCAATGCTATTTGTTTATTTAATCATGTCCATGTTACCATTTTGGTTTTGATCATTGCTTTGGACATTTTACTTGCATTTACTTGAGCGATTATAAACTGGTCTAAGAAAAAAAGCTATTAGTGACTATCCCATCAATGTTAATATTTTTGTTGGGGTCACATAGTCCTATTTCCCACAGCAGTTTATTGATTACCTCATAAGATTCACAGACAGAGAAGGTACAAAGAGAAATTAAGAGTAAACAAAAACAGTCATGAATTTTTTAACACTTTGATGGTGTGAGAGCAACATGAACAAAACTACAAACAAACAAAGTGACCGTGGTGTCAAATGATCAGAGGAAAATTAGCCAGCTAGCAAATGCTAGCTTTCTGTAGCAACTGGTTCTACTGCAGGGACATTGCTAACTCTCCTTTTCAGCTACTTGTGTTATAGTGCTGGCGCTATCCATCCATCCATTTTCCAGCATGCTTATCCCCTGTGGGGTCGTGAGGGGTGCTGGTGCCTATCTCCAACTATCAGACAGGTCACCAGTCCATCGCAGGACAGCAAAGAGACAGACAGGACAAAGAACCATTCACACACACTCACAACTTAGGAGAATTTAGAGAGGTCATATAACCTGACAGTCATGTTTTTGGACTGTGGGAGGAAGCCAGAGTACCTGGAGAGAACCCACGCATGCAGGGAGAACATGAAAACTCCATGCAGAAAGATCCAGGGTAGGACTTGAACCCTGGACCTTGTATATATATATATATATATATATATATATATATATATATATATATATATATATATATATATATATATATAATGATGGTGATGGTAACAACAATGCACTTCATATATTTCGATGAAGAATGACCTGCACCCACCTCTCCCATGGGACAGAATTACAAAGAACCTGAGGGGCACAAACAATTTAACAAAATAAATATATCTAAATAGATAAATAGAAAAATAAAAAATAAAGAGGAGGGGCTCCTGATGTTAAAACTACACTCTTTTAACAGTCACAGTGGTTTTCCAGGTGTTTACAGTCAAATATGTAGGAACAATCTGAGTAACAGAAGACATTTTGTGTAATTATAACAAAAATACAAATACATACGGTGGCCGGCCAACGTAAATACAACCCGGTTACACTGAGCAGACAAAAATAGAATAAAATATATTTTTTGCGTTTTTATTATGAAAAAGAAAATGGCCCCTGACTTCTTTCAACTTGGCTGTAAGGATTTTGGCTCTTTTATTGTGAAGGGCTCGGGCGGAAGCGGGCTCGCCGTAGTCGCGTGGAGCAGAAGGAGCGGCCGGTCGGTTGCACCTCCTCCTCCTCCTCCTCCTCCTCCTCCCGGCAGCCTCCCCGCTCCTCTCAGAGCTTTTCTTCCCCCAGCAGCGGCAGCGGGACCTTCTGGCTGCTCACACCGGAGACTGATTGCCCTGCAGAGCCTCTCACGGACCGTTCTCTGGGTCGCTCATCCCTCCCCGCCCTCACCTCTCTACATTCGGGCCTTTTTCTCCCCTCCTTTTCCGCCGGTTTGGTTTTTTTATTTTTTACCCCCCCCAGCCTGTGACAGCTTCTCCGCGGCCCACTTTGGTTCGGTGCGGTGACATGGTAGATTACCACGCTCCTACTAATCAATCTACCGGCGGTGCGCAGACCTACATGGAGCAGGAGAACGACTGGGACCGGGACCTGCTGCTGGACCCGGCCTGGGAGAAGCAGCAGAGGAAGGTAAGGCGGCTCGGATCGCGGCCCGTACGGTGGGGGGAGAAAATGGACGTGGAGGTCAGGGACCGAGCTCCGGGGCCCCGGTGAAGCCCCCGGTGAAGCCCACGGTTCTGCTTCGTTTGCTGCTCATTTCTTTCGCTCCTCTGGGCGGAACCGGACCCGCGTAGTTCGGAGCAACCGGAGCCGAGATTGAAGCGGAGCTGCTGGGCCTGGCGGCGGCTCACCAGGCGGGGTTAGTGGGGGGGGAACTCCCGCCCGGTTCCGCTGTTTGTCCGGAGGCCGTTACAGGCCAGTTTCTGGAGGTTCTGACCCAAACCCCATTAAAAAATAAATAAAAGAAAAGTACATTTCTACAGTTTAAACACATCTGGAGGACGTTAGAACAGCTGTAGTTCCGGTTCTGGATCACTTATTCTGGTAAAAACCGGAACTTTTAGACCAATAACTGGTTCTGTAACGCAGATAAAAGATAAATGTCGATTTTTATTTATTTATTTTTTTTGTTGTTGGCTTTACGTCTCCTTAGGTTGGCTGTGTGTTAAAAAAAAAACCAGGATTGTCAAACCTTGAATGGATTATTCTTAAATAATGGAAGATTTGTTTTTTAATCCCATTTTTTTCTTTATTGTTGTAGCTTCTGAAAAAGTAAATAAAATAAAAAAAATCTTTATATAAACCCCCCTTAGATTGTGTAAAACAACCAGATTTGGTAAATTGTTGTCTGCTGATGAATGGTTCTTCAAACTGTAGTTTTTAATCTGTGAAACCTTGGTCCTTAGAGATGATTTTAGTGTTTTGTTAAAAGAATCTGGACCACTTTAGAACAGAACCAGAACACTTGGCGGTCTTTCATTGACTATTCCTCATTCCTGCTCTTCACAAACCCAATGAAGGTTCCCCAGATTAGAAAGCGGGGTTTCAGATTAATAATCCGCTCCAGATTTGAACTGTTTGACATGTTGGACTTTGATCCGGCGCAGATTTAGCGCAGACCGTGTTCTCTAAGCGTGTTCTTTAAGAACATCTGGCCAAACACCCACCTGCAGCGCCGCCTACGTGGGCTGCAGACAGCGTGAAACCGGGGCATCTGGTTCTGCGTTCTCCTGTCACCTCCCCTCCTTGTTCTCATACCTTAGATTCACTCAAACGCTCCTTCATCACATCCTTCCCTCCCTGATGTTCATAGCGGCGCATCTGAATAGGCCGCATGCCTCCTTGGTGGTGTGACAACATGCCGAGCATCTTCACGTGCCTTTTCCGAACCTTCACACATTCCTGTGCCGTGTCGGGGGAGTTGCAGGCTCACATAGTCTCAGGAAAGGTGGATCTCACCTTGCAAATGATTAACAGAGCGAGGCCTGTGCAGAGGAGGCGCCTGCGGCCCTCGGCCTCCTAGCCTGAGTAGGGGAAGGTTTACAGCTCCCTAGGAAGGTTTACGGCTCCCTAGGAAGGGAACCTCTGAAGGTTTACTACGCCCTAGGAAGGTTTACGGCTCCCTAGGAAGGTTTACAGCTCCCTAGGAAGGTTTACGGCTCCCTAGGAAGGGAACCTCTGAAGGTTTAAGGTTCCCTACGAAGGTTTAAGGCTCCCTAGGAAGGGAACCTCCTGAAGGTTTACGGCTCCCTAGGAAGGTTTACGGCTCCCTACAAAGGGAACCTCTGAAGGTTTACGGCTCCTAGGAAGGTTTACGGCTCCCTAGGAAGGAAACCTCTAAAGGTTTAAGGTTCCCTACGAAGGTTTAAGGCTCCCTAGGAAGGTTTACGGCTCCCTACGAAGGAAACCTCTAAAGGTTTAAGGCTCCCTACGAAGGTTTAAGGCTCCCTAGGAAGGTTTACGGCTCCCTATGAAGGGAACCTCTAAAGGTTTTAGGCTCCCTAGGAAGGTTTAAGGCTCCCTACGAAGGAAACCTCTGAAGGTTTAAGGCTCCCTAGGAAGGTTTACGGCTCCCTATGAAGGGAACCTCTAAAGGTTTTAGGCTCCCTAGGAAGGTTTAAGGCTCCCTACGAAGGAAACCTCTGAAGGTTTTAGGCTCCCTAGGAAGGTTTAAGGCTCCCTACGAAGGAAACCTCTGAAGGTTTAAGGCTCCCTACGAAGGTTTAAGGCTCCCTACGAAGGTTTAAGGCTCCCTACGAAGGTTTAAGGCTCCCTACGAAGGTTTAAGGCTCCCTATGAAGGTTTAAAGCTCCCTAGGAAGGTTTACGGCTCCCTATGAAGGGAACCTCTAAAGGTTTAAGGCTCCCTAGGAAGGTTTAAGGCTCCCTACGAAGGTTTACGGCTCCCTACGAAGGGAACCTCTAAAGGTTTAAGGCTCCCTAGGAAGGTTTAAGGCTCCCTAGGAAGGGAACCTCTGAAGGTTTAAGGCTCCCTAGGAAGGGAACCTCTGAAGGTTTAAGGCTCCCTACGAAGGTTTAAGGCTCCCTACGAAGAGAACCTCTAAAGGTTTAAGGCTCCCTACGAAGGGAACCTCTGAAGGTCTACTCTTCCCTACGAAGGGAACCCCTCATAGTTTACAGCTCCCTACGAGGGGACGAGGAGGGTGGGACGTCTCCTGCAGGAATATCGAGAGACAAGGGAAGATGACGTGTGTGGGAACGTTTTTGTCTCTGGAGCCTCAGAGAGGTCCAGCAGTTGTCGACTGTCAGGTTTTTACGGAGAACCGCCTCCCGGCAGCAGCCTGGAGCTGCAGAACCGAGCCCAGTCAGGTCCAGTTAATTGCAGTTTATTACAGGCGAAGCTCCCCTCCTGACAAACGTGTCATTACGGCTGTTTTTTCCTTCCTTCCCCTGCTGCTGCTGGAGGAGCCGCCACAAGCTGCAACACGTCGGAGCGCACGCTGTGACGCCACCGCAGGGTGTTCAGGGCAGCGACACGCCGATCCGGATTCTGGTGGCGGTTGGGCTCGGGGTGATTCCCAGGCTGCGAGGCGGGAAGGAGGCGAGGCGGGAAGGAGGCGAGGCGGGAAGGTGTGGGCGGGCGGATGAGCTAACGGGGAAAAGAGGGACGGTGCAGAACCCTGAGAGGAGTCGGCGTCTCTGCCACAAACACTGACCACGGCAGAAAGGTTATCCTCTACCTGCTAGGGCTGAACAATTAATCGCATTTTCAATATAGTTGCAATTTAAAAAAGAAACGCAATTTCCAAATCGCAGAGTCTGCAATTTTTGGCTATGTAACAATTAGTGAATTAAACACGTCCATTAGGTGTCGGTAAAATGTTTAAAGTGGGATTGCCTCCTAATGGAAGGGAAGACAGTTGCAGCGGTGAGATAATCTAATTTTATTACTTGTTTTAGAGTTTATATAATCATACAAAGCATTAAGTTCTGGTCAATCAGTTTAATACATAGACTTACTTGTTGGTTGCACTTTATGTTCAACAAGGATTGATGTCCAAATCAACTAAAAGCTGTTCTCTTGAATAATATTCTGATTAATAGAAACATTAAAAGTTCATATTTAAAATAGTCATTGTTTACAAACATCTTTATTTAGAGGCCATTTTTGTTGCTTGTGGTTAATGCAGAGAAAAGTCAAAATTGCAATTTTGGTTGGAATATATTGTAGTCAGAGCGCAATAATTTCTGCTCTGAGTTTAGATGCTGTGGGTCTTTTAGCAACTAATCTGCACAGTGAGGAAACAAAATGATTTGTTGTTTGTATATATTTAAAAAGACATGATAAATTAAACTGGGGGGGAAAAATCTCATTAAATCACAATATTAAGAAAAAAAATTGCAATTAGATTATTTTCCAAAATCGTTCAGCCCTATTGGTGCGTAACGGTTGGAATTGGGCGGAGACGGTTCCTGCATCTGGTGCATCTAAAACATTCCTGGTTATCCCGTCTCCTGCAGCACCTCCTCACAGCAATCTCTGATGCATTGTTTCAGAGGTGGGCAGCGGGACACAGTGTGTTTTTGTTCTGTTGACCATTTTGGCCAAACGGGCCCGTTTCCCTCCCTCCTGGGTCGACGTTCGGGGCGTGGCAGAACCTTCTGGTCCCTCTCTGCTCAGGGCGTGTTAAAATGCTGCTTCTCTGACCGAGATCGTCGTTTTCAGACGTTTTTTCTGCTTAAAAGGAATAAATCTCAGAAACAAACTCATTTTTTCCCCCTCCACCTTTTACTTATATTTAAAAAATGTCAAATCGGCTCCTAAAACTTGTGAAAAGCTTTACTTCCACTGCTGGATTTATTTAAATTATTCACAGCAATGCGACACTCCTGCTCCTAATTTACAAGGAATTTACGAGTTTTCACTTTAAATAAATACCAAAATACCAAACTATTAGCTTAATATTACATTTAACATTCACATTTACATCCTGATCGGCAGTAATACCTTTCTATCTTCATTACTGAGTCGCTACACCTTTCAGAAAATGTTGTGAAAATGATATTAATGGATAAAGCGAAGTTGGCACACTGTGGGTTAATTATCAGCAATAGTGCAGCAGAGTAAATTCAACTAAAGAGAAATCTGAGATTGCTTTAAATATTTGAGCAAACTGAAGGTTTCAGGGCATCTTTGGTACAAATATTGTCAGATGAGTCTTTTTTGTGGCAGTAAAATTATTTAATCCCAGTATAGCGGTCCTGCTTCTCATTTAGAAGTAATAATTAGTTCTGGCCGACACGTATTTGTGGTAAAGTGTGCAGAATGTGCAGAAACGTCGCTGCCCTTCTCACTTCCTGCTGCCGTTTCCTGGCGTCCTGAAACTCGGCGGCGCTCTTCCTGCTCCGGCTGGTCGTCACGACGACCCGCTTGTCTCTGCCTCTCTGTGGAGAAACATCTGCTCTCCGTGTCATTCCCACAGCTGATTCCAGGTCAGCTGTGGGAAAGCCCTCCGCCTCAGCTGACCCAGGATCAGCCCTGAACAACGGGCCGGCCAGTCAGCCCAGGAATGCCCCCCCCCCCCCCCCCCCCCTTTGTCTGCTGCAGCTCAGCCCCTGGCTGCGCTGGGAGGAAACATTCCTCTGGTGGGCTACAGGGGGGGGGGGGGGGGGGGGGGGTGCTCCGGGCTGGAATGGCTGGGGGGGGGGGGGGTGACCTGTTTTTGCACGGCGGCAGCAGAGGCAGGGTTCCCACGGGTCCTTGAAATCCTTGAAAGTTTGTGAATCTGAAAAAATCAATTCAAGGTCCTTGAAAGTTGAAAGTTCACACGGATGACGACTCGTGTGTCATTATTTTACTACCACACGATCTTTTAAAATGATGTTGATTCCGCAGACTTTTAATTTGCAAAAGTACGTTCGCTCTTCTTCGTTAGTTGCTAGGCTACGGTTTAGGCCTACGTGCGTCCAATAGGTTACATTCACGCAGTGTTGCCAACTCAGCGACTTTTCAGAGTCAAATTAAAAAACTAGCTTAATCAAAGATAAAAGTAAGTGAAACAAATTGATATAATTCTGAACATCTCAATGCTGCACTTTTTTCCATAAATTTCCATAAAACGGTGGGCTAATGTACATCTTATATGTAATGTAGTATGGCATAGCCATGTACTGTGGATATAAATGTAGGCTATGAATATGATCAATATCAATGTAAGATATAAATTAAGTCTACTTTCTTGCATTGTTTGTGACCCAACAACTTCTATGCCGTTTTTAGTCTTTTATTGAATTTGCATTGTATTAAAATATGATAATCTATTCTGTGGTCACAGTAGGTAAATGCCGCCACGTGTGGTCCTTGAATTTGAGGAAATTGGGCCTGGAAAGTCCTTGAAAGGTCCTTGAATTTGATGTTCACCAAGGTGTGGGAACCCTGGGGGGGGTTCTGCAGCTTTCCTGTAAACATCCAGGATGTCAGGAAAGCTGCAGAACGTCAGCTGCCGCTCCGATTGTCCGCTCAGGATTAACGAGCGGCGTTTCCTACTGACGGAGTATTTCCTGCCGGTCGGCTGCCAGCGGCCCGCCGATGATTCTTCTGACCCGAAAACCCGGAAAGCAACAGATGCGAGGCGGTTTCAGCGCCGACCCATTCTGGTTCTGCTGCTGCAGACCGGATCGGTCTGGGTCCGGGTGTTTGTCAGGTAGCAGCGGCACAAAGGGAGGCGTGTTAGGGCGTGGGATCTGCAGCTTATTAAACCGAACCCAGGAGCTTTATGTGTAATAAAAGCGGTTCTGATGCTGAAACGGACCCTGGGTCTGGGTTTAGACGGAGAGATTGCTGCCTCACATGTTAATAAATCAGTATTCTGCGTTTAGAGCCGGACCCCCTGCAGCAGCAGCATCTCTGCGCTGATGTTTCTGCTGCAGGATCGCAGTAATTCAGCCCAAATCTTGTTTTTCCTTTTTTCTAAACAGAGTGGTGCATCCTCCGTCTTTGTCCGCGGAGATCTCTGCGCGGCCCGGCATCTCTCGTCCGTCTCCATGGCTGCAGGAAGCAGAAAGCGTTTCTATCTGTGAGGCTGCAGCCTCTCTATTCTGAGCTCTGCGGGGGGCTTTATTTTTGGAAGCTCCGCCGTCGCCCTGCACCTGACGGAGAGCGGCGGCCGCTCAGCCTCCTCGGCCAATCAGACGAGGGCAAAAGCTGCCCGTCGGTGGCGTCCTGTTGCTGCAGCCGTTTTGCAGAACTAAATATCTGAGAACCTGATTGTTGAGAAGCTGAGGGGAAGTGTGGCTGCAGGCATTGTGTTTGACTAACGCAGCAGAAACAAGGCCTCCTGTTTTAGCCGCGTTTATTTCCAGCAAAGCTTCACTTTTAAAAACTGGGCCTTTTGCCATAAGTGAGAAACGGTTCTCATGCGAGCGTGCGGTGGAACAGTTCTGGTTTTCACGCGCCGCTCGTTACACCGACGAGAAGCTAAAAATGGAAACGTTGCTGTGAACACGCAGGTTTTTTTTTTTTTTTCTCCTGATATTTTAAGCTGCAGACATCGACTCTGAGTGTGAGACGGGTTCTGCCGTTAACACGCGGGTCTGGATCCGTCTGGATCACAGGCAGAACCACGCTGATGGGTTCTGCAGCTGCGGGTCAGATTTCTGCAGCTTTTCCATCGTCTCCTGGAGGCCCACCAGAACCGGGATGTGAGCGGGCCGAGTCCGCCGGGCTCCACAGCCCAGATAGATGAACCGCGGCGGGACAAGATGGGCGGAAAATGGCCTGCACTGCAAAAACAGCACTAAAAATAAGTAACAATTTCTTGAAATGAATGTATTTTTCCTTGATTAGAGCAGGTAGATAAGACTATTTGCCAATGGAATGAGATTTTAGCACTTAAAATAGGAACAATTCATCTTCATCGTCTTATTTCAAGTGCAGGATGTCTAATTATGTTATTTTAGAGATGAATTGTTCCCGTTTTAAGTGCACAAATCTCATTCTATTGGCAAATAGTCTTATCTACCTGCTCAAATCTAGGAAAAATACACTAATTTCAAGAAATTTTTCTCTTTTTGCACTGTGATGGTGCCGACGGTTCACTTCTGCAGCAAATATTTATTTACTGTAGGAATCAGTTTTAAAAAAGAAAACTCCATTAAAGAGACCCTCAGATGTGCTGAATCGTTTTTCAGATCTGCATAAAAAGGATATCGCCTCCGATAATGACTAATTGGCTGCATCTGATAAATTCTGATGTATTTCAACCATAATTGGGATTTATTTCGGGCTTTTCTCTGCATTAACCACAAGTAATAAAAATGTGCTGCAGATAAAGATGTTTGTAAACGAGGACAATTTAAAACAAGAAATATAACTTTTTATTAATCAGAATATTATTAAAGAAACAGCGTTTAATTGAGTTGGACATTAATGCATGTTGAACATAAACTGCAACCAACTAACAAGTCTATGTATTAAACAGTTTATGGTGAGATTTTACCTGAATGTTTCTGGTAAACAGTCTGATTATATAAACTCTAAAACAAGTAATAAAATTAGATTATCTCTCTGCTGCACCTTCATGTGGAGATAAACCCACTTTAAGCATAATTACCGACGCCTAAAGGACGTCTGATCCGTTAATTTATGTAGCCAGAAAATTGCAGATCTCTCTGATTTCAAAATTGCGTTTCTTTTTATTTTAAATTGCGATGATATTGCAAATGTGATTAATAGTCCTGCACTAATTCTGATTCAGTCATTTCCTTCCTGTTAATATCGCACAGCGACCCGGTCGCTTCAACGCCGGTTCTGTCGTGACGCAGAGCGGCGTGCAGCCAGCGCCGGACCGAGTCTGCAGACATTTCAAACTTTATACGCCGGCACGTCTGACTGCAACGTGAAAGTTGTGATAAAATTGGTAAACTTAACCCCACAAACACGGCGAGGCATGCAGGTCATTCATTTAACCGTAGTATCGGTATCGGCTCGGTATCTGATTGGATCGGTGCATATCTATCATCTGCATTAAAACTGAATTGCATAACAAAAAGCGGTGATTACATACAGAGGATGGACGGTCTGCTGATTGTTCTGTGAAGTTTAGCGCGTTAAGCCGGCCAGAGTCAAAAGCCGGGCTGCTGTGGCGTCTCCTGGACGGTGGTCAACCTAGGGCTGGGCGATATGGATTAAAAAATAAATCTCCGATTTTATCATACCAGATTAATCGATTTTTTTTCCTCCTTTTTGTTTCATAAAAAGAAATTAAAGAAATTATTTTAAAACCTTGCTTTTATGTCAAGCATTGTCAGGGAGTTGACCTGAATTCAAAGTGCAACTAAAAACAAGCTGTGAAACATGCTTGTAAAACAAGATGGCCGCCGTGCCATTATAAACAATGAAAATATAACAAAACATTTGCTGCTAGTGGTATTACACATTGAGCTAAAAACAGGCTTCACTGCACCTGTGAACTTCAAACTAAGTTAAAAAAAAAAAGTAAATAAGTAAATGAAGTACCTCGTATTATGGTAAAAAAAAGTTTCTACTTAACAATATTTTGACAATAATTTTGCCTAAACATATATTCAGCATCACATGCTGTTCTCTTCATGGAAACCCAATGAGTGTATTGGCAAAATAAAATCCAGATTTTCCAAAAATCAAATCTTAAAGAATTGTAAATTCGAATTAATCGATTAAATCGATTTATCGCCCAGCTCTAGGTCAGCCCCGTCATCTCCTGTTAAACGTCCCGCTGGTGGAGGTCCAACGGTGCAGATCTGCTCAGAATATCAGCTGCTTGATGGTTAAATTACGACAATTTCTCCTTATTTCTGTGTTTTGGTCAAAGTGAGTGAAATGATCTCTGCAGAAGCTGAAATACGTGAGGCTAGTTTGATGTTTTTTGTGTGTTTTTTGTATGAGAGAACAGCCTAAAACGGCTCAGCCCTGTTCCTGGAATAATGCGGCCGCTCTGCAGCTCCACAATGTTCTGCATGTGCGGCCACACCTAGACGGGTTCTTCTCCATTCAGGGTGTGCTCTGAGTCCCAGACAGACGCTGCAGCCTCTCTGCATGCGGAGCAGAGCTGCAGCCGGCGTGTGGGGGGGGGCTGCGGGGTCCACTGGACCCAGAACCAGAACCAGAACCTGGTCTGGTTCAGGGTCTGAGCTCCATCCGCTGGACGGACATTAAAGAAAACGCAGAAGGTGCCAAAAGCCTCTTTTTCCAGCTTGTTCTAAAATCAGGATGTTTGATCATTAATCCTTTGACAAGCATTTAAAAATGTTAATCTGGATCATTTGGAGTTTATTCCATAATCTGCAACGAGAATCGAGGCTCTAGCTTTTTAATTAATTTATTTAGAAACGCCTTTACAGCAGACGGCCTCAGCGCTTCACAATAAAATCATTCAAAAACGCTTTAACACTTTTTATTCCACATTTCTGAGCATTAAAAGCCTTCCTGAACAAAAGACGGCTCACAATTCTGCCTATATTAATAGTACATATATTCATAGTACATGTAAACTCTGTTATAATAATCATATGTATATTATGCTATTGTACATATCTGTAAAACTCTATTCACAGTAATATCCACCTGCTATTGCACGTCTGGTTAGACCTAAACTGCATTTCGTTGCCTTGTACCTGTGTAATGACAATAAAGTTTAATCTAATCTAAGAGGCCCAAAATAAGCAAATGAAAGCACCTAAAGCCTTCCGTCTCTTAGGGAGTATTTTGATGATATATTTTCTTAAAAATATATTCAATATTTCCCCTTTCAGGACAGTCGTGGAAGTAGGGGTGGGCAATATGGACTTTTATCGCGATATATTCTGGTAAAGTTGTGATAACGATAAAAAACTATTTACAGTCTTTTTCAGGTAACTGTGGCTGTGATTGCATGTCAATTATTGCCCAATAAGCACAAATACTGTCCTTTAAAAGACATAAAAATTTTATTTTAATGTTACATTTTTAAATGTTTAATCAGGACAAAGATTATTATTATGCAACTGCTTTTTGAATTTATTGATATTTATTTATTGTCTCAAACAAACAGTTGGGGAAAAAAAAGGGCAAAAATTACCATATTGACTATTTTTCAGAGACAACTGCTTGGAATTTATCGTTTTCACCATAAATTACAAATTCTTATCACGATAACGATGAAACGATACGATAAAGAGACTTTATTTTTATTTATTTTTTATTTATTTTTCGTAAAATCCAAGTTCAGATGAATGGATTGAGTGATTTTATTTCCCAGCCCTGGTGAGAGGCGTCCTGTGCTGCAGATTTAGGCGTTATGGCGTCACGTTGAATCGGCCCGGCCTGCAGCAGCGTTCTGGTTTCAGTCGGGACGTAAACCTGTCCGCTGGGCGTCGGTGCAGCCGGCGTTGGTTTCAGGCCTCAGAGGAACGGCGTTTAAATATTTACAGGTGTTGCCTGCCCTGCAGGTTCCTCCGCCCTCCAAACTCACCAGATAATTCCTCCCCAGTGAAATTCCTGGAGCCGAAACGGCGCGGCTGGCCGAGTGGAAGCCGGCCTCTCTGGGCTGCTTTGGTTGTTTTCAGGAATTATCTGAATTATCTGAATTATCTGGGCACAGATGCAGTGAAACCGGCCGTTCCTGGCAGCGGACCAGAGCCGCAGCCCGTCTGCATTTCCAAGCACTTTATCAGCTCCATCGCTCCTATTGCAGACGTTTTTGTTCCGGGTTAAAGAAGAATAAGAACCGACCAAACAGGGTTTTGGTTTTTCTGTAGATTGGGGCGTCCTTTTGTTCAAACCTACACGCATGCATTCAGAGCTTTAACCCCACAGATAATAAGATCTGCCCGATGTGTCCCCACCTGCAAATTACAACCTGCAGCCTTTCCACGTTGAGTGGAGAACTGATTCACCGGCGAACAGATCTGTAGGTCTCTGATAAAAGGAACGAAGACGAGCGGGACGGATCGGCTGTGGAGGGAAGAGGGAGGAAGGCTCTGTGGTCTCTGTGGTTTTTAGGTCCTTTTCTGCCGTTTTTTATTTAAGCAACCGTCCTAAAAGACTGACGGGTCAGTTTGTGTGTCACCCCAGTGTTAATGGACCAGACGCCTGACAGGAATCAAAGAACGGTGCAAAGAAAGCTCGCTGTTTATATTGATGCAGTGTTTTTGTTTTTTTATATCAAAATCTGTCGTCTTTTTTTAGGCTTTTCCCTGTTTTTAGGTTGTCGTCTGTCTCCATCTAACCTCACACACCAGCTACCTTCATGTCCGTAAAATCTCCCCTCTGCTCTTCCTGCATTAAAAATATCTGTAGTTGTGCAAAAAGAAAAAAATAGGTGTCATAATTGGGGGATTTGCAGAGTATAATTGGTGCATAAAAGCAAATGATGCAACTTTAATGCACGCTTGACTTTCTACTTTAAACGTTAATAAAACCTAAAGCTGTTTAAAGCTGCAGCTCCTCATCCTGCACTGCGAACACAGAAACCGTCTGATCCAATCAAAGCGAGCCAGCGGGGGATTATTCAGAGATCTGCCCCCCCCCCCCTCCCCCTCCGACCCACTGCTCTCTGCGCCGCCTTGCAGCAGTTGAGAGACTTTCTCAGCACCGTCCCCCCCTTTAAAAAGTCACGTTTGTCTTCAGGAGCAGAACCCCCCCCCCCCTCAGAGGTCAACAGTTGGGTTTGTTCGACACAGAGATGCGTTTCAAGCCTTCCTAAAAATAAGATGCCGCGGTCTGGCGTCGCCTAGCAACAGCCCCCTTAGAGCAGCACCGGCGTTTTTAGATGTGGCGGCGGAGGGTTTCCTCTGCGAAGCTCCAACCTGAGCAGCAGCTGCAGAGATCATCCGCTGGCAGGAGTCAGAAAGTCAGAAACGGAGTTCATGAGAATCGGCCGAGCGCTGAATCATCTCACGCCGCCGCTCTGTTCTTAGAAACGTCACCGAAGCGCAGGAAGCGGCTTAGGTGTGAGCGCGGCGAGGAGGAAGTCGCCTCTGCTGGTTACGCAGGCAGCGCCTCTGATCTTAAGGCCTCCTGATAAATCTCTACGAGTCCTGCGCTTAAAGCTACAAAGCTGTGCAGAAGCTTTTTAGCTCGTCTAGATTCTGCTTGTTGGGATGCGACAAGCAGAATCTGGAATTTAGCAGCGAGAGCCGCAACATCCTGTAAGCATAAGCATTTTCATGCCAGAATGGTTAAAAGGTCAGCTCCATTTTTGTTGGGGAGAGACGTAAACTTCTCCGTAAATGACACACGAAGGCAGTTTTTTTTTTTTTTTCATGGGGCGTTACTGTAATATAAAATGTATTTTAAAGATAAAACTCGCAGCATGATCTGTGACCAAAACCAGCCAAATATTATATTCATGTTTATAATTTATTGAACACAAATATTATAATTTATAGTCAATTTATTGAACACTGATATATTATAAAGTGCATTTGGTTCAATGCATTTAACGTTTCACAGAAACCAAAAATGTGCCCAAACGTCTGATTTTTAGGGACGGAGGAGCTGCTAAAATCCTGTCGGCCGTTCTGCAACTTTTTCTCACTTGCTCTTCCTCGCTGTGAACAGTGATGGTGCGCTGTAATAACGCCCCCTGGGGGTTGGGAGGTATAATGACATTGAAAGCCAGAATATCGATATTAAATAATTTTTAAAAAAACGTTGATTTTAATATTTGTGTCAATTTTTTTTATGCACAGCCTTGCTTTCTTCTGGTGGAGCAGCGGTACTTGACCGGAGCTTTCCATAAGTTCACTGCAGGAAGATGAGGAGTACTGGAAAAACAGAGGGTCCCTGAAGGGGCCTTCAGTTTAGCCCCTGACGCTAAAACAGAGCCAGCTTGTAGTGACATCATAGCTGAAGGAGCTCAGCAGTGACACTGAAAACATCTTATTGAATAAAAGCTGCAGCATAAAATGTGAAAATCATCATAAGTTTTAACTTTCCAACAATGTTTGACTTTTCAATATCTAATTTTTCAATGCCGCTGCAAGTTGTCACTGTGGCTTAATTTAATATAGGCACGCATGACTGCCATACAACCAGTTAATAGAAGTCTGTAAGATGGTAAGATGATGCAAAAAAATAATAAAATACTTCCGCATGCATGCAACATTTAAAACGAATCCAAATCTTACTCCGTTAGCTCTCCTGGCCGATTTGCATGCTGATTTGCCTCTGAATCCGTTTCCCTCACTCTGCTGGCTGCTCGGCCAGCCTGTGAACCACAGAGCCATAAAGGCCCGGCCGAGCCCTGGAATGTGTGACCGGGCTGAACCTTGGCCGCGGGGGGGGGGGGCAGATGAGAGCTGCGCGGGTCGCCAGCGAGCGGAAACCGAGGGGAACAAACAACACGCTGCTCCTTGATCTGAGGCTGAAGGCGGGACGACGTCTCCTCCGTCCTCTCAGGATGACTCGCAGCAGCAGGAAGCCCACAAAACATCTACTCCTACACAGTTGGTGTAAGATGTGAGCGGCTTTTAGGACACACGTGTAATCTTAGCCAGCAGTAAAGTCTTAAATTTGTGTAAATACTCCTTATTTACTGTTTTAATTGGAGTTAAAGTGGGAAAAAAAGAAACTTTAAAGCCTACCACTGCAGCTACTGCCAAAGAGTCCAACTATTACTTATAAATTAAAATGAGAAAGAAGAATCAGCCGAGTTTCACAAAAACAATGAGGTTGTTGTTGCTAGGTTGATTGCTGTTTTGTTCAAACTCTTAAATATAAGGAGACAAAATTAGTTTGTTTTATCGCCTCTGAGGATATTTAACATAAAACCTGTAAGTCCTGAAAGCACTGGGAGCCACTCTGGGTGAAAGTAAACACAAAAATCTGCGTTTTGACACGCAAAACTTATCTGTAGATAAAACTGTGGCCATGAAAGTTTAGATTAAAAACATTTTCTGAATATTTCAAAGGGTCAAAAACCTGAGTGTGACATTATCACACTCTAACCAGAGTGCTTGATGGTAAAGTAAAAAAAAAAACCCCATAAAACATAAAGGAGACTGCTACAAGTTTAACTCCTCCCGACCAGTAGGTGGCGTACTCACGCTCGGCTTCTACTGTTTGCCAGCCGGTTGCTGGGTAGGATTAGCATTGGCATAACGGTTAGCAGTAGCAAACATTTAATTTACACAATAGCTACGTTTACATAGACAAAAGTAATCCAAATAAAGGGCCGATAGGAATAAAAAAGCATCACGTAATCAAGCCAATCGGAATATGATGATCGGATTAAGATGAAATTGTAATCTAAATGAGAAGGTTGGCTAGTAAAACGGTCAACGTGCATAGAATCGTATGTCAGGCTATTCCGAATGGCAAATTTACCCGAGTGCGCATGTTCGCCCGACGTAAACGTGACGTATTTCCACGGTGGCGAGTGGCAGAAATACATCCGGAAGCCAAACTGATACAACCTTTTTGTTTGAAAAAAGAAAATAGCTCAAAATTGCTACTTACTCAGTAATGTTTCAACCATAATTAGAACATCGTGCAAATCCAGCCTGGGCGCTCGGAAGACAAACTCATATTATACTGCTTTGTTTACTATTTTTAGTTGTTTTGCTTCTAATGTATTTTTTCTTTTTTTGTTTTTAGGGGAATTTGATAACTGCGCATGTCGGAGTGGTTTTATTCTGAATAAAGCCAGGCACACACACACGTTATGATCAGATTATTTGATCGTGTGCCCATATAAACGGTACAATCCAATAATTTAATCTGAATCTTATCGTGAAATTCTGTGCATTAAAGCATAGCTATTGCTAAGCTAGCTTGGCACGTTAGCGCCACCGTCCGGTAGCTGCAACTCCGCGTCGTTCTCATGTGTCGGTGACAGCAAGTCGGCTGCTTAAGGAGACGTTCACTAGCTGTTGATGCATTTTGGAATATTTAAAGCTCAGTGTCCATCCTTCGGTGTTATTGCTTCCATGTGATTTTTAAAACTGGACCTGCGGCAAGCAAAGTTTAATATTTAACCTGCAAAAAATGGTCAGCTCTTCATTTTCTATTTTTATACGTCCATCTTTGTCCCTTTTTTTGTTTCCTTTCTTCAGAGATGGAGGATAACAAACACCTCCTCCTTTATTTTATGCTTTCACATTCCTGCGCTCACACCTTCACACTCTCCAGCTGACCAATCAGGGACGCGGATCAGGTAACTTTATAAGGATCTGGCCCGTCGGTCATTTCACTCGCAGCTCCTCCCGTGTGTCCGCTCGCTGCGTGGCGGCGGGGGGGGGGGGGGTGCCCCTTGCTGGCCTCTTGCATCACCGCTGTCGCCGTGACAGGCGCCTAAATCTGTTGCCTTATAAGGTAAAAGTGTGCGAGGCGGGTGGACAGGGGGAGTGGCAGGAAGAGCCTGTTAACGTGACAATGCTTTCTGCTGCCGGGCAACTGGGCCGGCCTGCAACTCCCGCTCAACCGCATTTTCTCTAATGCACACGCAGATCTGACTGTTAGATTTTATTTCCCCTCCTCATTCGTTTCCAACCATATGAATGATCACATGTTTTTGTTTTTTTTTCCCCTTATTGTCTTTGGAGAGTTTTTTTTTTTTTTTACCTTTTTGTTTTTCTTTGAGGTGTGTGCACATGTTTGCTGTCATCATAGTCTGAGAGTAGCAGCAAACGTAAAAAAAACAACAAAAGAGCCCTGCCCAGTGTGAATTCTTATCTTTTCAAATGCTTCTCATGCCGATCATGCGGTCTCAGAACTCACCAAGCATTAAAACAAGCACGTTTTTACTGTTTTCACGTCTCACTCTCACCTTCCTTCTCTCTCTTCCTCTCCTGCTCAAGTCTGTATGCTGAGGCGTCAGGCGCACGGCCTTGGGCTTGCCTCGTGTTTCAGCAAACCGGGCGAAAATAGCCAGCCAGGCATATTTGGCGCAGGTCTATAGATTGTCAACTTATTTTCATGTTCACGATTTGAAATAACCCAGACACGATTGTCGCTTAGTTTAATATGCATTCCATTTATAGACATGTTTATTGAAAAATCTGCTTGTAGAGCTTGGATTGACTAGAGATGTTTGCTAAAAAGAATTCATTGATTCAGTATTTAGTTATGTGATAGATCACCAACAGCAGGATACACCAGAATGCCTGCCTTAGTCAGAGGTGACTAAGATGAACGACATAACTGAGTTTTTTGTTTTTGTTTTACATTTGGTTGTAATTGAAGACACACATTTTGCATGCTAACAGTAGCATTAGCATGCTTTTCTACCAAAGGCTGCGTATTATGGATCTGTTTATGGTCATTCTAATGTCTTAAATGATATTAGCTAAAGTGGTACCGGGTGAAGAGTTGTTTTCCAGTAGATGTCTGCTCTTGAACATTTTTCTAATGACATTAAAACTGTTTGAAAACAGCAAGACTAACACTTAGTGTTAGCCTTGCTGTTTTCAGTCACTTAAGTCAGCGCTTTATAGTCTGTTTAGGGTCAATTTCCTTTTTTACTAAATTCTTTAGCTCAGGGTGATTTACAAAGAACCTGATTAACAGTTACGGTTGTAGCACTACCACTAGTATTATCGACACCAATACTAAGAAAAATAGTATTGAAAAATGTTCTTGATACCTTTTTTAGTACTATGAACATTTTTTTTGACTGTACAGCAGGATTTCCCCCAGAAAATGGGGCTAATCCTGGTGGTAGTTGTTGTCATGGACGGGGGGGAGTACAGCGTGAAGGGGGGGGGGGGGGGTTCAGACCAACAGTACCCGGTCATTGGGCTTTACATCAAGCTAACAACGGCTAGCATTAGCTTATGTTGCCCCGAAGTACGAAAAGTTCTTCCTAACAACGCTTTGACCGTTTAGTCAATAAAGAGGGTCCATCTGAGTGAACCCGACATGTTAGCTGAGTTTAAACTCCCTTGTTGAGACGATTAGCTGCAGAGTGTCTATTATAGCAGCGACGTGGTTAGCATAACAATTTTGATACCAATGACTCTCTTTGAAATAAATCCCTTTTAGTATCAGTTACATTGAGAGATGGATTATTTTTGACAATCCTTAACAGTTGATGTCTTGAAAAATGTTGAAATGCAGAAATTATCCAGTGTGTAAAGACTTAAATTATCTGTAGACGTCGGCATGCTAACCATGCTGCATTAGAACGTTTAATGTTGGCATGGTTCTTCTCGGTCAACTCAGGTTTTATCGCGTTGTATCCTGTTTATTTTCCAAAGGTCTTACATGTCATCTGATTAACAGTTGATCTTTCTAGAGATTACTGTATCTGCTGTTTTACATTTACATTTGAAGCCATTGTTAGCTGTGGGCATTAGCATTAGCATGTTGATGTTACCAATGTTAGGAGTTTGGCTAAGCATGTTGAAGGAAGTTTTAGCCATCAATCATAGATGGTCTGTTTTATAGTTGTAGTGTCTAAGTTATACAGTTCAGGCTGCTGAGCAGACAAGAGGTTTACATTTAAACTGTTTATACAGTCTTATGGTAGTTTATAATCTGTTAAAATATCAGATTAACATAGAGATTACCTGATGAGCAGCCCAAGATATCTGGACTTTAGCAGGCATAGGAATTTCTATCAGTTAGCTGTTGGTAATTAGCTTTAAATGCTTTTATTAGCCTTAAAAGTTTCTTTGTTCTTCTGAAAGTACTTTTTCCTCACCTTCATCTTAGAAAATATGAAAGTTTTTTGACATTATTATGCAGCAGTAGAAAGCTAATGTTAGCTTTAGCCTTCTTGGCTAATTCAGGAAGTTGTGCATTATTTTGTATTCTGAGCATAAATGATTAAGTGTTGAACACCACTGCACTTTGGGTGACATCTTGGTGAGCTACGGCGTTAATGAGTCAACAACACCAACACTGGAAAGAAGTTAAGCCTCTGAAATGTTGAGCAAACGTACTTTAACTCACGAGTCATCAGGTCTGATGAAAACTTGTCATTTGCATATATTGGAGGTTTGTTCTCGGAGATAAAAAAAGTGCACAGACGGAGGTTAATTCCTCTCTCAGTTCTGCAATCGGCGTAATGAGTTCAGTTCGTTCACCAACAACTTCCTCCTTCTGGTTTCAGATGGTTTTTATCAGTCACTCATGAAAGAAAACCGAAATGCTACAATCTCCTTTAAAAGCTGAAGAAACAGTTTGGCAAATTCAGTATCTTTGATCTGCCAGTTTTTTTTTTTATTATAATGATTGAACCTCTAAAAAGGGTTGCCTGCTTGTTACACAGTAATCGAGTGTTTTCATCTATATAGCAAATGAGCGATAAGCTTTGCTGGTGTAGCTGCCACCCAGATGAACGTTACATAAACCGTCAAGCCAGTTGGATAAAAACGGGATGTTCTGCTGCCAGAAACGACGGGCCGGCAAACTGCTCGGTGTCTTTTCCGTGATTGGAGGCGTTTTTTGGGGTTTTTTTTGGGATTGGACAGGTGGTTTTAATGTTGTGGGTCATCAGTGCAGAGCGACGTAAACAGGCCAAATGACTTTCACATGTCAGTAAATCAGGTCTCCAAAACTTCTCAGCTCTTTGGCAGCAGCAGACATCTGGCAGTCAGAATATCTCCTAATGAAAGCCATGTGTTTACACCAAATACATTTTCATCATAATTCAGATTCTTTGGGTTGTGTTTTTTTTTTTTTTTTTTGTTCTCTCTGTATCTAAACTGACTCATGATTGAGCAGCGGCAGTTTTACATGAACCACTTCCAGCGTTTAACCTTAGAGTTTTTGTAATCTTGCACATGATCCGTCTACTGCGCAGTAAAAACTAAAACCAGTGTGTATAAATCTAGTAATCATTGATACTCTGGTGCACTGAGGTGGTGAAGTTACCTGCTTTTTGTCTATCTTAATCAGTAAGACGATGGTAGCTTAAGTCACTATTGTGCTCCTGTGCAACCCGATCTGTATGTTTGGCAGCTAGATGCTGGTCTGCTTTCTAGCAAAGAGAGACCAGTGTGCTGGTTCTGTTTTTTTTTTTTTGTTTTTTTTCTGCTGCCTAAACTGATCACCAACAGAACCAGAGAACTGACGAATAGCTCTGGGAAGATTTAGCCAGCGTTTTTTTACTAACAGCTGACTCCTACCTCTGCCAGCGGCCATCAGTGTCTGCCAAACTCCTGATGTGGATGGTGTAAAGACCACGCTCACGCAGAGAGAAGTGGGCGTGCTCCAATAACGGGGACCTCAGCTCATTCAGTGATTAGACTGCTCTGGTTTTCTTATGGGAGGTCAAGCTGGTGAAAGAAAGGGAACTCCGCTTTGGCTACCGGTGACTGCTGGTCAGCAGCTGCAAACGTTACGAAACGAGCAAAAAGGGCCAAAATGTTGACTGGATGGAGTTCAAAATGTTGGTTTATTCTGAACCAAGTGGAGATTTCTGCTAAAACAGCTCATGCTGAGCTGAATATAAGGTGTGGAGACAGATGAATGAAATAAAAAAAGAATTACGTGATGGATCTTGAACATTAACCTAATCTGAGCCCTTCCTTTGCCTCCATTTTGTTTTCTTTCGCTTGTACAAAGCCTTTCTTTGGGTGGAGTTTTATGGCAGAAACCAGGTGTGATTGCCACCCTTTCTTGGTCTCTAGGCAATATTCTGGCCAGGTGCCGGGTGGGAATTATTATCATTATAGCAAAAATATTTCTTGACACAGAGCTGGGGTTGGAAACACACATTAGCTAGAATTTCTTCTAAATTGTAAGTTGTAAACTAAGTTTAGGTCGACTAAGTCCAGGTAGGGTAATTTGTTTTTTACCTTATTAGCACAGATTGTGACTTTAGTTTGCCGATGATGCTTTAAAAGGACTTTCCAACTTTGATTTCTGATTTCTCCTTTATAATAGTAGTAGTAGTAGTAGTAGTAGTAGTAGTAGTAGTAGTAGTAGTAGTAGTAGTAGTTTGGACTTTATTGTGGTTAGCATCACTAAAACAGTAATCTCTTTGTGTGTATTCTAATGTATGTAACTGCGCACATTTCTAAATAGTGGACGTTCTATAACAAAAGGTTGAATGGAGCAGCTTTGCAGTATTCCAGCCTTCCTGTTATCGGCTCCAATCCTGCTCTCTCTAGCAGTATAAATAAATTGCAGTCATGTTTTGATGTGTTTAAAAAAGATACAGTTCCTTTGTAAACATTTTATGTCTCTGAGCTTCCTCTAACTTTATTATGAAGCACCTCACCAGTACTGAATATGGCTAACTTACATTTTTTTATTATATTGAGTCTGAAATCGTCCGGCTCTGGTCATCAGACAAATTCTCATTGCTAACCATTTGATGCTAACTGTGTTCAACTAGCATCATAATTGCTAGTTTCCTGTGTGTTAATTGCTAGTTAACTTGTTTAGCCTAAAAAATCAGATTAAAGTAATTGAATAAAGTATGTTCCACGGTTCAAATTGGTGGCTGAACTGTGGTTTATCAATTTATGTTGTTTGGCAACGGAATGAATAAAGGTTTCAAAGTATTGTTACTATAAACTTTAAAAATAAAAACTTTTTATTGAAAAGGGTTGGGGGGGAAAAAAACAGAAACAAGATAATTAGCAAATAGCATGCATTAAACAGTTTTGCTAGCTGTTGTTGCTGTTAGCTAGTAGATACCACGTTAACTTGTCATTTCTGGTCTGGATAACGCTATCAACTGAAATCGTTTGCTAATAGTCTATTTAAGTTTAAAAATGACTAAATACCAATAGTTAAAGCTGAAATGATTGCCAAGTAGTTTTAATAGCTGATCTGAGATTATAAGCCAACGTTATGGAAGGAGTTAAAACAATAAAGTTATTGTTTAAAGGGGAAAAACTTGGTTAGCATTGTAAAATGTCTAGCTAGCAAGGCACGTTGGTGCTTTTAACTAATAACTCTCAGAAAGAGTTATTACTTGTTTTAGTGCTTGGTGATTATTAGTTATTAGTCTATGATAGACTTATTGTGCAAATGTCAGTATTTGTGAAAAATTTTAAACTTTCAGTTTCTCTTAAAACATGTTTTCTTCCTCCTGACAGATCTGTAAATAAGGTTGAGAATTGATCAGACATGTATATGTATTGAAGATAAACAGATCTTTTTCAGGCGTCTAAAGGCTTAAGTTTGAACTGAAATGTTATAATCTGGCGTTTTACTGATCAACCTGTGTGTAAATAAACAAGGCGCAGAAATGCGGAGATGTTTTCTGATGTGGCCCTGGCCTTTGGGTAAGAGTTTAAACTTTCCTCTGGAGCAGAGGCTTGTTGAACGCAGCCTGTTCACCTCTCTCATCTGGAGTTGTCATTTCTTCCTGACCTCACTTGGCTCGCTACCGGAGCCAGATTGCTCCTTTGACTCATGGCAGCAGCAGCGGGCTTTTATGCACTTTCCTTATTGAGCTCAGAGTCGTTGAGATGTGTCACGGTTGGACAGACGGTTGTAAACGTTTAGATGGCCGATTTTTTTTCTCCCGCTTTCACCTCTTGCTCACATGTTAATGTTTTACATCTTTTACAGTGGGACTCATCCACTACATTCCTAGGGAATTAACATGGACATCCTCCACCCCCGCCGTTTCCTGTGCCTCTAAAGACAGGAAGTGGAA